>NW_008345687.1:2267408-2344276 GCF_000622305.1 Nannospalax galili | reverse complement strand
TCCAAAGAACACTGAAGTGTCCCCCCCCCCCAATCCCCACCCCCCAACCCCGCTTAACAGTCCCAGTGTAAGCAGAACAGCCCATATCCACTGGACATTATGGGGCCTGGGTTCCTCTGTCCTGTACTCTTCACTGGTTATCTGCACGGTCTTATCTGGGTCCCCTCTGGGAAGAGCAAAGGAGAAAGTTCAGGGCAAGTGTCAGAGCTTGCAGACACCATTACAGCTTGCTTCCCTAAGAACTTAGTCCTCTGAGCACAGCTAGCTGCAGGGAAAGCTGGGCAGCATTGTGTCTGCTGGTCTCCTGATACCCAAGGAGAAGAGAAAAAGGAGTTTTAGAGGAAAATTCTCAACTTCTGCCACCTTTGCCTTGCTATTCCAGGACACTCCTGCTGCCCTTCCGCCTTAGGCTGTCACCGCATGACCCCTTGACCCCCTTACAGTGGCACTGTCTTCATGTTACTGAATCATTCCAACTTTTTTTCCTCTTGATTTCTTTTCTTCTTTGTTATATTTAGTTTTTGAGACAGGGTCTTACAGTGTAGTCCAGACTGACTTTGAACTTGAGATCCTCATGCTCAGTCTTCTTACTACTGGGATACAGGCCTGTATTGCCAGCCCTAGCTTTTCTGTGCTTTCTTTTGGAGTATGAATTCCCTATGTATTCTGGCCTGTTTCTGGGATTCCATTTAGTTTCATGACTCTGTCTGCATGTGCATATATGCGACACAGTGCTTTAACTCTGGAGACAATGCATTTTCTCCTTTTTATGAATCATCTCCCTGCCTTGTTTAATTTCACAGGCTTTTCATATTGTTATGCAGCTTATATTTTTTAAAATATAAACTTTAAGAAAGTCACATCTAATGACCATTTCCTACCTCTTAAGAGAGAAAACTGTCAATATTATTCTGGGGATTTGGTATAAACTTTGTTAGAGAGGGTGTTGACTTCCTTATTTGATGATAGTGTTGTGTAACTGCTTTGGAAAACACTGATCTAGAGTCTAGCCATTTGCCCTTTGACCCACAAAACTTATGTAATTGAAGTGGTAGGAGGAAGGACCAACTTATATGATGTTATGTTAATTTTATTTTAATAATTGATTTCTGATTATAACTAAGAAACTGATGCTTAATTCACTCTTCCATTAAATATAAACTTAGATCGTGAAAAAAAACAAATTTCCTTTGTTTGGAAGTAAAGAAAATATATTTCAGAAGTTTATTGCATAAACTCAATTAGAACAAAAATCTGGACAATGTTTTGCATATATTTAACTTTTTATTTATTTATTTATTTATTTATTTTACTGTAACAGATTTACTTTTGAAGCACATATAAAAGTTAAATATTACAGGGTGAATATTTTTTGTGATGGCCACATAGACCAAGCAAAGAAGGTACTATACACACTGCAGTAATTGTTTCCTTGCCTTTGTGGTTTTATTATCCAGGAGTCAATGCCTATCAGTGTAGTTTAGTTTTGCCCCTTTTTCCTGTACTGCGAGTCTCTCAAACTTCAGGTCCCCCCACCCCAGCTCATTCTTTCCTTCACAATTTATCTATTGAAGAACCTAGACCTTGAACTTCTAGTTTCTTACCAGATAGAGCTTGGCCACTATACCTTCATGGTTTGAGTCAACTTGGTTTTTCTTTTAGTTGGAAATGGCATTTTAATACCACAGTCTGGGTACCAGGATGCTCATTGTAGACTGTTGAGACTGTTTTGCAGACAGGACCCCAAATTAAGAATATAATACTTGATACTGAAATTTCCCATTTAAATTCAGTTTGAAATTTGTTGCTTAACTTTTTTCTCACATTACACCTGTATCTCCTTTATTCCACACAGGGGATTTTGGTCCTTGAAAACAATAGGGGGTGATAGTATTGGCCACAGTTGCTCATTTGCTTTTATCACTGTTGTGCATCAGTGCTGCCCATGTGCCGATTGCTAGCACTGTACCACTACTCAGGATTCCTTAAAACCCTTTTTTACATGCTGTTTTTATTCTTTTTTTTTTTTTTCCTGGAAGGGGTTGTTTACAGTTGAAAATTTACCAGAATTAAACACTGACTTGATTTTAGATGATATTTGGAATAATTTCAACTTTGTTAGATGAGATGTTGGGTTTGTAGATATATTTAGAAGCAGTCCTAACTATTAGAGAATTTGTGGGAGAAATGATAAGATGCTTGATCCTCATTAAAATTCCTCAAGAAGAAAATGGAAAGACTAGAGGAAGTAAATTTGCATATTTATGGGTCTGGGAAGTAGGCTGTCCCTTGTTTTTTTAAAAATTTATTTATTTTGGTTATGGGGGGCATAATTATGTCTGTGGGGGGGTGTGGGGGGGTGTGCCCATGCACGCTCATAAGGAAGCCAGAGGAGGACATTTCAGGTCCTGCCCTGTCACTGGTCTGTCTTATGCTTTTGAGACAGGGTTTCCTACTGAACCTGAAGCCCTCATTTTTGGCTAGTCTGGCATGTCAAGGGTTGGGGCTCCCAGCATCTATCTGTTTCCTGCCTCTCCTCCCACAAGCTCTGGGGTTGCAAGCACTGGCAGAACCATGCCCAGCTTTTTTATGTGGGTGCTGGGGATCCAGACACAGGTGCTCATGCTTGTACAGTGAGCACTCCGACCCACTGAGCCATCTCCACAGCTGCTCTCTGTTGCTTGTTTTTGAAACTAGAAGGTTAAAAAAAAATGAGATTTCTTTTTTCCCTTTAATAGTCTTACTAATTCTCTAAAATTTCATACAATGTATTTTGATCATATTCACCCCCGACTCCTCCCCTAACTTCTCCCAGTTCCACCCTCACCTTCTCACTCCTGCCAAACTTTGTGTCCTTTTTAAAAATTTTTTAAAAAAATATCCCACTGAATTCAGTTTGCACATGGGTGTAGCGTTATCCTCTGGAGCATGGTTGACCCATGTCCAAACATGTAAAGAAAACTGGCTCTCTACCAGAAGTCATCAACTGTCTACAGCTCCTCAGTTCATGGTCAGGGCTTCTGAGCTGCTTCCCCTTCAGGTGTATGGTCTCCGCCCTCCCCCACCCCATTTTCCTTTTCTCCATTTCTTTGCTTCATGCTAAGTGATGGCTTCCACAAGGTGCTTTGCAACACTATTATTGCTGCATATGTATAGTGCTTCACTTACAGTGAAGTCATGTTCCTATAAACCTATTGTAAATTGAAAATACCATAATCTGAAAATGAGTTGGAAATACCTGGTCTAGTGAATACCACAGCCAAGTCGCAGCCAGCATAGAGTGTGTACTGACAGATCTGCAGCTTGCTGCTCCTGCTCTGTGTCAGGAGAGAGGTGGGACTGTACCTCAGGATGTTATCCTAGGAAGAGATCAGACTTCCAAGCACCACTGAGCATATATTGCATAAAATCGAAACTCTTCAAGGTGGTGGTGGGGATCTGTTCTTTGGGTCTTTGGAAGAATCCCCAAATTTTCATGATGTCCTAATCAGTCCTAGAGGGTTGTGAGTGAGAAGTGGGGTGGCACCCTGCTGCTTCTCTTCCTGTTTATGGGGTAGGGGGTGGGGATGGCTTTGTTTTTCATAACACATGGGCTTCAACATTTTCTACCTTGCAGGCTTTCTACCTCTGTGTGGAGGCATCATCTATTTTAAAAAATTCATTTCTTCTCATTTAGTAAAATGCTCTCAATTTTCTTTGAGCACTGCCCTGTTCAGGTCAGTGAGTGGTTTGGGTTGGCTGGGTAGTCTTTTGGTTACATCTCTTTTTCGGTGTCTTTTCACACACCCTCTAGACACCCCCACTTCCCAGCTCCTCCTTATTTTCTGTTGTGGTTACTTAGATGATAACCACTCAACTTGTGATCTGACCCTGGTACATGACTCCTTTGCTTTCTCATGATCATATTTATACTTTTGATGGATATATTTAAATGAACAGCTGTGCATTTGTTGAGTCATACCACAATTATCTGATTCTGCTGTACTGCTTGACTGGCAAAAGCATATTTCAAGCTAAATTGTGAGAGAATTCCATTAATCACATTATCTTGAAGAGGGGGAGCAGAGAAAGACCACTATAAAAAGTCTTTTTAAAGATTAATTAGCGATTCCATTATTTAGAGTAGGTTGATCTAGTTGCAATTTAATGTGTCACTTGGAGAAACTGCACAGAGGTGTAAATAACCATAAAAAGCCTAATGATATCAGCCTTGTCGGCAAAATTCTCTGAAACAATTGATGTGCAGGCAGTTCCATGCCAGTGCTGGCCTCTTCAAATAGGTAAGGAGTCCTGGTGGGCCTTTGTGTAGTGTGACCAGGGCTCTTGTCTCACAGGTCTTAAATTCATCTGCTTAGTAGTTTAAGTATACTGAAAGGATCACATCCAATACAGAAGATGTGAATGTCTTTCTTCTTATTTCTAAAATGTACTAATTGCTAACTGTAACCTCTGATTGAGCCTCTAGCTTCCACCAGCCAGATCTGTTTTTATCCTGACACTTCCTTAGGCTTCTTTCTGAAGGTTATTAATAGGCAGAGAGGCTTGGCTTTCCGAATAGCGTCAATAACAGTTGGAAGACTTGGGGGAGATAATAGATTTATTCCTGATTTGTAGGAGATGTGTTTTCAAGCTCCCAAAGCTGTCCCAGAGGTCACTATGGATGGCTCTGGGCATATCAGCTGGTGTCTGGGACGACGGGAGAGCCAAGCAGGCCTTTCCAAATGGGCTATTGTCCGCCAGGAGCAGTCTGGTACACCCGGAGTCTGCTAGTGCCTTTCTGTCTGGGCGCTTCTCTTGGATAACACTCTGGATAGTTGGAATCCAAGTTAGAAATGATATCTTTTAATTTATCTCAAATACTCAGTTGCTACTTTATTAAATTGAGGCCACAGAACCCCTTCCACTTTCGAGTTACTGCCTTGCCAGACTGCATAAAACTTAAACTTTACCTTCCTCTGCCTACACAAACCCAAACGTAGTATAGACTCATAATTAAAAATAAGTTTTATTCCTTTGGATAAGATTGGGGCCTGCTGTTCGTTTTCCCAGTTCTATGCTGGGTTACTCTCTGGGAATCCTTTGGCCACCCTGGCCAACAACTCAAAAGAAGGTATCACCTATCTGGCATTGTTGCTTGTTATGTAGCCTTTAGCTATACAGATGGACTCTTAAGAAATTATATTGGCCCCTTCAATCTTTGATTATACTTTCCTTTGAGTGTTTAAAGCCATACAGTTGGCTCAGATAAACCAATTTATTTTTACTCTTAAGGTTGTTTGAGGATCTGTTCCTCAGGGATCACATGGGCTTTTTGGGAGGAGCCCCTGGCTCCTTTCTTTTATCAGTTCCATCTATGTGAAGATAAGTCAAAGGTCCTGCTTGACCATTGTTGGCTTCTCTTGGAAGCATGGAGGAAATGATTCCTCTGTGTTGACCCTCCTCTTTATAGACTGGACACTGGTTCAAGTTCATCTGGTGGGGTCTCCTTGGCCTCCTTAATCAAGAGGACAGTTGAGCCACCACCATTATAGGACATTTTGAGAGATGCTCATAGTCTCCTGGAACTAGTCGACCTCGGAGGGCAAGGAGCAAAAAGTGTCCTTTATGTCCCCCTGACCAAATTATTATAGGCCTCAAAGTATGTCTGTTAAACATCCAAGAAGGTTAGTTCCACCAGTCTGGTATTTTTAACTACTGTGTGTCATGTAGATAAATCTTGGGCAAAGACAAGTTGTTCTCAGATAAACCTTACCTAGACATATATTTCTTGATCTGCTATGGATAATTTGTCAGTAGGTTGTAGGAGTAATATGGTTCCCTCTGGTTTTCAAAACTGTCTAGGCATTGTTTATCTCTCGCACAGTCTCACCCCTCCATGATGGTTTTCCTACTTAAGGTGCCCCCATTTCCCCCCTTTCTCCCTTACTAATACCCTTCTCCTGTGGTCCTACCTCTCTTGAGCTTTTTCCTTAATAATACCACTTCCTATGGTACCGCTTTTCTTGAGCTGCTTCTTTCCCTTTACCTTCCAGGTTCCTTGTATAACCCTCCCTCCCCTCCCATTTAAATCCCTCCCCTATTTTTATCCGTTTCTCCCTTAGAACACCTGCCTCCTATGATTCTTCTCTCTCAGGCTCTTTAATTTCCTTTGCCTCCCTGATTCCTTTTCATTATCATGATTCCAGAAGTTATGTCTGTATACACACTCACATATAAGGATTTGGTGCTAGGATCCACATATGAGGGAGAACATATAAATGCTTGTTTTTCTGAGTCTGTTACTTCTCTTAGTATAACAGTTCCTAGTTCCATCCATTTACCTACAAATGTCATGATTTTGTCTTTCTTTACCACTGAGTAGAGCTCCATCGTGTAAATGTATCACATTTTCATTATCCACTCCTCGGTTGAGGGACACTTAGGTTTCTTCCATCTCTTAGCTATTGTGAAAAGAGAAGCAACAAACATGGATGTACAAGTGTCTCTGCAATAGGGTGAGTTCTTTGGGTATATGCCAAGGAGTGGTATAACTGGGTCAAATGGTAGGAATATTGACAATTGATTACCAACTAGATGAGGAACAGCTGACCGTGTCTGGGGTGCCGACAACAGAGCAGACAGTAGCAGGGATATCAGAATATAAGGGCTCTAGTCGGGGGGAGGCTATAGGAGGGTGCTATCTGGAAAGTGGGTGTAAAAATAAATAAATTTTTAAAAAGTTAAAAAAAAATAAGTTTTAGTTGATCTTGAGTGCCTGGCCATTGCCATGCAGAGGATATCACCATGTAGGCTTGAACTCTTAAATGCTTACATTTTAGTATGTGTGGGTGACCCAATGAAAATGAAGTAATAAGTGAATGGCAGATTTGCCCAATGTTAAGTCCTTGGAGGCAGATGGAGTTAAGTCATGTAACACATGGGGGCAGGTGGGAAGGTCCAACACAAAAATGGGCTTGAAGCAGAGTGTGAGAGGACAGGGGTGAAGGGAAGGCGGAGTAAAGATGTAAAAGGGTGTTTTTTTTCTCATCTTCACAAACATATTCTCTAGTGACAGAAGGAAGCAGGGGGAGGAGAAAGAGGAGGGAAAGAGGAAGAGATGGAGAAAGAAAAGGAGAAAGAATGAAGATGGATTGCGTCCCTGCACAACTCTGATACCTTAGGATTTGGCCAGGTTCATGGCATTTCTGTAATACCAGCATTTAGGAAGCTGAGGCAGGAGGATCACAGGTTCAAGGCCAAGCTATATAATGAGTACCAGTCCAGCTTGGGCTAGGAGATATTGTATGAAAAGACCAAAACAGAAAGAAAGCTTTAGAATGGGGACAGTTGTGTCAGGCAGTAGGTGTCTAGAATACCATTTGTCTAATAGCAGGTTTGTGCAATTAGAAATGAGACAGAGGACAGAAACTGCCTCTAACTGAGGACAAGGGGTAGATATGAGGTTTAAATTATTTATTTTTTTTATTTTATGCATGTATGTAAGTGTATTGCATGCATGTAGTACCTGCAGAGGCCAGAAGAAGGTGTCAGAACCCCTGGAACTGGAGTTAATGAATGGTTGTTAGCTGCCGTGTAGTAGGTGCTGGGAACTGAACGCAGGTCCTCTGTAAGAGCAGCCAGTGCTCTTAAATACTGAGCCATCTCTCTAGTCCCTGGAAATGAGATAAAAGAAAAGTTCTAATACAGTTTCAAACTGAAGGGGCAGAGACAGACTTGGGGCTCTAGGCAGCAGAGGAGAAGGTCACAGACTGGGTGGGAGGTGTTAGGGTCCTGTAGGTAAAACAAAGCTGGATAAGCACAATACAGAGGGAGGGAAGATTTGGGGATAGTCAAGCATGTTGAAGAAAAGAAACCTGGTTTTGAGGGGTAAAGAGATGGATCAGTGGATAAAGCATCTGCAGTATAAGCATAAGACCTGAGCTCAAATTCCTAACATACAAAACCAGAGGAAGCAGTGACACCTGTCTCTAACCCTGAGGTGGGGCTAAGTAGGCAGAACCCTGGGGCTTGCTGACCAGTCAGCCTAGATGAACACATGAGCTTCAGGTTTAGTGAGAGACCTTGTCTCAAAAATTAAATTGTAGAGTGATCAAGGAAGATACTCATTGCTGACCTCTGGACTCCATATGCATGCATGCACACATGTACCCCCGTATGTATATGCTCACACACCCAGTGGACATGTATATATGCCATACACACAAATAAAATTGTAAAAAAGAATTACTTTGGCTCGAGGTATCCAAAGGCTTGCAGTGGGTTGCCAAAACACTGGACTCTGGAGCATAGCTGATTTTATTTGTGTATCTAGGAGAGGTACAGAAAAGTCAATTTTGTTCTATGTGCAATTAAAGTAAATTTATTGGAAATTCTTTGTTTTTTCCATGGCATCCAAAGTTAAAGTTTTCACTTGTTTTCCTTCAATCAAAGCTCTCCACTCCCCCATTTACAAATTATATTTTTTTCTTTTTTCAAAACCATATCTAGGGTCCATCTGTCACAGCTGGAATGTTTGTAGGGTAACTCCATCAAAACTCTTTCCTAAAATTATCTGTAATTATTTCCTCTAGCCACAGAATAAACTGATTCAGGGGCTGGTTTTCAGTTCTATAGGACTTGTCCATGAAGCCATTTGTATTCATCTATTGCAAAAAGGTCAAATTGCATGCTAATAGTCTGTCACACCCCACCAGAAACCCCCCAGCAGCAGTGAAGTCTATATAAAACCAAGCCCCAGGAACTTGCACATCACCAGTTCAGAGTGTGGTGTTAAAAATATTTAGCAGGTCATTTGTGAACTGAAGAAAAGAACCTGACTTAACTTATATGGTATGGTATGATGCTTTAGGTTTTACCTTTCTTTGCAGCTTTTACTGAGCTCATATCTTTTTCACCCCCCTCCTAAGGGCCTTAGTAGTTTGGACTAAGCTACTTTTTCTTGGTCAGCTCCTTTCTTGAGCTGAGGTAACTGTTTCACATTATTTAATCGGTCAGAATGGCTGGGTTTTGGCCTAGATGAATGCAGTTGTTTTAAGTATGCCTCCCTTCAAAGCTTCATGTTTAGAAGCTTTTTACTGGATTTAGCTCGGTCCCCAAATATGCCTTTACACTAATTTCTACATTTATTTTAAGGTGTGAATTATGAGAGAATTGACGAATGAGTTAAGGGTAGATGGGAACAAGAAGGTACTTGCAAGAAAGGCTTTCTTCTCTTAAATAGTTTGTTTGATATTGAGATCTTTTCTTCCGTGAGGCAGGGGGCTCAAGGGAGATGATTGAAGGTCAGGGAATTCGTGAATTTAATTTTAAGTAAAGAGAAGTGGGCAAGAAAGCATGATTGCAAGGTGACTACCACGAGTAAAGATTGTTCTCTAAGAGAAAAATCAGGTTCTTGAAGCTCAGTGAGTTAAGGCTTAGATAAAATGTTGATGGCTAAACTGGATTGATGAACCATTGTTCATGGGTTGGCTAGTTCAGTATAGTGTTTGATTTAGACCACTAAACTCTGGTCAGATGGTCCTAAGTTTCAGGTTATGTCCTTGGTTTAGTTACATCTTCCCATCTGCTTTCTTATTTGTAAAATAAGATTACTGTGAGTATTTATTGTAGAATGTTTTAGGGAAAAGTTAATGCATATTAATCCCTAAGCACAGTGCCAAACAGATCAATGAGTACACTTCTCCTGAAGTAATAGTGACCTAAATGTTTATCCATGGCTATTCTTCTCTGCTCTGATCCTGCCTCTTGTGTTAAATAGATTTTAGTTTTTGAATTGTGGCAGGCCCAAAAGTATATACAATGGGAGAAAACAGCTGCCATAAATAGTGGTGAAAGAGCTTATAAGAGTGGTAAGCAGGTGTAAGTTAAAGAGTGACCGCTTGAATGGTATAAAAGTCATTCAGAACACTGGGCATGACCTTTAATCCTAGCACTCAGTAGGCAGAGGCAGGTAAATCTTCATGAGCTCCAGGCCAGCTGGGCCTACAGGGAGACCCTTTCTCAAAAATAACAGAAAACAGTCAGTCAGAACAGGAATGAGTGATTGTTGACTATCTTTCAAGATTCTTTTTTGATTCAGAGATTGCTAGCAATTGAACAGCCTCAAGAAAATCCTTATTGAATAGGTACTCAGTAAGTTATGAATGGACCGGTCAAATGAATTTAGGCTGCTGGGCCAAGACAAGTGAACTTTTGTTGAATGCTCTGATTACCTTCTCCTTAACGGATAACAAATTGTATACTATTCAGAAGTCTAGATTTTAGTAATATCGTTTATTATCTAGCTTGGTTTTTTTAAAAACTATGTTGCCTAATATGAGTTTCAAAAGTTGGATTATTCTGTGGCCAGCACCAAAATGATTTCTTTGTTAGTAGATTTCAGAATATCTGTGTGTGTTTTTTCCTAGTCACACAGTTTTTGTGAACAAGAAGTACTGAGCTTGGTCTGAAGCCCCCCAACAGTAGAAACTGAGCGAAACACTAGCTCCATAGCCAAGTGTCTCCGTGGTCTAGCAGTTAGCTTGGAAAGTGCCATGGGGCTTAGAAAGTGCTTCTGATCTGCCCTGGTGATTGTCTGTTTTTAAAGCAGAGTATCATGGAAATGTCCTACCTCCCAGAGGACAGGCCTGAGACATTGCAGGAACTGGCACTGATTTAGTTGAAGAGAGTCTCTTACTGAGGTGGAAGTCTGTAACTATTTTCTGAATAGCTACTGTCCTTGTGCCTGAAGTATTAAGATCAGTTACTAGGGATTGAGGATCTGAGCCAAGAATAGAAAGAGAGAG
This sequence comes from Nannospalax galili, assembly GCF_000622305.1. Lineage (NCBI taxonomy): Eukaryota > Metazoa > Chordata > Mammalia > Rodentia > Spalacidae > Nannospalax > Nannospalax galili. Next base: position 2,333,492 of record NW_008345687.1, on the reverse strand, counting down.
ATATATACACTAGAGGCACCAGCTCATAGTCTGAACCTTGCGGATAATATTTCACAATCCCCAGTGGCCTGTGATTTTTCACTTAGGGATTTGGGAAATTGATCCTAAAGGAGAGGTGCAGCTTGAGTACCTTGTCATTACAAATTTCAATTCCATTTAAAAAACATTCAGGTTTCTATATCAAATACCATTCCTACATTAAAAAATAGCTAATATATTCTTCCTAGATTGTTAGATTTTCTTGAGTTAGAATGACTACTGTGATTTCTGAAACTATACAGCCTTTTTGGGCAGGTATTAAGCAAGTGCTCAGTCCAAAATACCTGGGTGATTGGAAGTATAGAATGGAGCATTTACAGAGAAGGGCAGTGACTTTCAAAGTATGCTCTAAAAATCTCAGAGAATCCTGAGACATTTTTGAGGGTTCTTCAAGGTCCTCCTTATCCAATGATGGGCACAAGACTGGATTTTCTGTGTACTTTAGCTGCAACATGTTATAATAGATTGGATGTACAATCATGCATGAGGATCCACGTGTCTTCTAAGCAAAATGTAGAGACTTATTCAGTGCAAAACAGTGTCACATTCTCCTACATGTTCTGTAAAAAAACAGTACTTCTGTTTTCAAATTTATAAAAAACAAAAAACCTTAGGTAACATGCTTATTATTATTTTAATGTGGATCCAACATTTTAAAAATTCTGTTTTAATTTCTAATAGTAAATATCAATGACAGCAACATACATAGACAAGTTGCTCAGTAGTTTTCAGGAGTAAAAAAGATTTTGCAATTAGTAAGCTTGGAAACCACTAGAGTGAGGCATCCCTGTGTTCAGGGTAACTGAATTATTGCCAGTTCCATTTTCTATGCCTAAGAGTAAAGGAATTAAAAGTTTACTTTTCAAAAACAGTATGTTCTTTTTTATATACTTTAAAAATAGAAATAGATTCTTAGTTTCAGGCTGTTACTCTAGCAAATTATTTTATTATTGTTTTTTCTTTTGATGTATGTGTATGTGCTTTAAGAAGCTTCTATAGTGGTAGGTTTCCATATGGCTTTCTCTAAAGACCTTTTGTGTTGCCTATCCCTCCACATACTCCCTCCTCTGCCCTGCCTTCCCATTCCCCATTCCAGGACTGTATTATTAATTTTGAGATAGTGTCTTACAGTATAGCCTAGGCTGGCCTGGAATTTGAATAGTGGCTAGGCTGGCCTTAATTTAGAATCCTTTTGCCTCAGCCTCCCAAATACTAGAAGTGCTGGGCCTGTATATGTGCATTGCCATGCCAGGCTTGATGTTTCTTATAATTAAAATATGCTGGTGAAATCCCAGAACATCCCTCTTTTTGCATTTTATTCCTTTCCTTTTAGGAGTATACTTTTTGGTGGGCAGGAGAAACATTTTAGACTATAAGAAAATGGCAGCCAGTAAGTGATATTGACATTTTTCTTCAATGAATTTGGACCTAGGTTTGGTCTTGATGTAAGTTGACATAATTTGTGAATTGGTACATGAGCTTGTGGGATTGACTTTATAAAGCTTTTGTTTTTCTTTCTCCTATTTATAAACCTAATTTAGTTTGTATGATGCTAATCTGTGAATAAGTATATCTATTGGGGCATAGGCTTTTGTTGGTTTTGTTACATGGGAAATACGGTGGTGATGAATGGTTTTGAGGTTTTTTAAATCATGAAAGGGTTGTTCATATTGAAGATTGTTAACTGCTGATATTTATTATGACCTGCACCAGACACTTAGGATTAACATTATAGAGGTGAAATATTTTTTTCTGACTTCCGTGGGCATTGCATGACATGGGTGCATTTACATGCATGCAGGCAATGCACTCATACACATAAAATTTAAAAAAAGGAAAATATTTTATTGTTCCTTTGTAGGAGTGTATGATGTATGTAGGTGGTACTGATTCTTTAGAATTCAAAGTTAAATTGAGCATGTTTGTTCAGCAAGAATTCTGACTAAGCATTAAATGTGCACCTACTTGTCTTAGCTGAAATGAACACAGTGGGACTATAGGTTTTGCTGCCATGGGATTTAGTAAGAAAGATGTTCAAAGTATAACAAGAATGAATCTATATATATGGGTGAAAATTAACAGTTTGAGAAACCTAGGTTTGGTCTTGAAAGAAGGGCCCAGTGCTCAGAATCATGGTGTACCAAGGTCCAGAGACAGGTAGGGGAGCTTTGAAGAAAGGGGCGTGGTGCTGAGGGGACCAAGGAAGGAATGATGGCAGAGTGCAGGGGCTTGGTAGCAGTCAGGGTAGAGGTGTGTGGAAGGCTCAGAGCGCCTTCCCTTGGTTCCAGCCTTGCCTTCCTCTCCAGCCTTCCTGGGGGTTTCTGTAGCTTCTTAGAGCTCACTCAGGATGTCCGTGTTCTGGTTATGCTGAGTTTTTTCTGGTACTGATGTGTATCTTAAGTCCTGAAGACATTCCACACTTGTACCCCTAGTAAATGTTGATATAAACTGCAAAATGGGTAATATGGAACATGTACATCAGTCACTTTTCTGTCACGGTAACAAACTACCTGAGCTAATTTACTTGTAAAGTCAAGAGGTTTATTTTGGGTGGTCCATTGCTTTTAGGCCTCTGGTTATGCTGGATGGCTGTGTCAGGGAAACGGTGGTGGAGGAAGTAGCTCCCTTCATGATAAGAACCAAAAAAAGGAAGAAGAGGAAGGGGCCAAATCCGTACAATCCTCTTTGAGGGAATGCCCTCAGTGACCTTAGGACACCTGCTAAGCTCTACCTCTTGAAGTGTCCACTCTCTGCTAGTAGAGCCACTGTAAGAATCAAGCCTTTAATTTTCATGGGCCTATGGGAAACTTTCAGCAGGCTATAGCAATACATAAAACAGAAACATTGATGATGAAATACTTAAGATGTTGCTAGTGGTGGTATTATATTATCAATGACAATCTAAAGCCAGGCACAAAATATAATGTTTACTGCACCTGACAATGGGTACAAATTCATTTTTTAAATATGTTAAAATTTTGAATTTGAGGAGACTGCCTCATGTCAGGTTGACCTGAATCTTATTACTGTTCTCTAGTAAAGTGTTTAAGGAGAAACCACTAGAAATAGGTGATATCAGGGCCTGTATTTTCATGCTCTTCTCTGGTGCTTGTGTTACTAATATAATTAATCTCTAGTTTCTTTACTGATTTCAGTGCTCTTGCCATTTGGGGAGGGTTCATTTCATTATAAAAAACAAGTATAACCTATAATTCCACTTAAACAGCCTCAATGGGCTTTACAAGCAAATCATGACTACCCTTTAATTATGCAACTCCCACTCGCTGTGCAAGATACCTCTCATGCTACCTGGACTGTCATAGGGAACTGAGATAGGATGCCAAATAAAGCTGTCAGTTATTTAGGACTTTGTTATATTAAAACAATTTTATGAAAACTAGCTTTTAATGTTTTCATTTCCCATCTCAACATGTTCCTTTGCGTGGCCCTTGGATGCATGTACCCATTTTGGAGTTGAGTGGGTGGGCTATTGCGGAGACTGCCAGAAACATCATTCTAGATACCATTAGACCAGTACTGGGGAGTTAAGTCCCTTCAGTAGAGAGGGGTTTTCCCAAGTATCAGTCTTTTTTCCATTATTATAGCACACTACCTTAGGTCATGTAATTTGTAAGAAAAGATTTTGGAATTTTTGTTTGTTTATTTGCTTATTTATTTATTTATTTATTTATTTAATGGTTTTTTTGTTTTAGTTTGGTCTTGCTATATAACCCTGGATGACTTTGAACTTGTAATTCTGCTTCAGCCTCCCAAATAGCTGGGACTACAGGAGTATATCAAATACTTGGCTAAGAAATTTATTTTTAGACTGCTTGTGGAGATGCTTGCTTATAAGCTCCGTCCTTAGGAGGCGGGGGCAGGAGGATCATCTCAAGTTCGAGGTTAGTTTTGTCTGTGTATCAAGTATCAGGCCATCTTGGGCTACAGAATAAGACCTTGTCTCAAAAAAAATTTTTATACATGTATACACACACCACACACACACACACACGTATTCTAGAGTCTGGGGAATACAAGAACATGGCTCCAGCACACAGTCACCATCTGAAGGTCTTTTTGCTGCATCATAATGTTGCAGAGGCCATGTCAGTGAAGCAGGGCAAGAGTGCTCACTTGGGTTTCTCTTCCTCTTTTTCAAAAGCCAGCGATGCCATCATGGAGGCTCTATAACCTTGTCTAATCCTAATTGCCTCCCAAAGGGCCCATTTTAGGATACTATTAGCAAATGACTTTGGGGATTAAGTTTGAAATCCATGAATTTTGGGGGGACAAGTTCAAACAATAGTACCAAGGGTTTGTATTTGGAGCTAGCTCATGAGTGACAGGAGGACAGAGTGGGACAGAGGTGCACAGAGAGATGTATATGTCAGTACAAGCAGAAGGGAATAGCCCATCTTGTTCACAGGCAGAGATGGTGTTGGAGGAGGCAACCTTTGGTTGTGATGGATGAGGATGAGAGGCTTGTTCATTGGTAAACCTCACCTTAGAGAACGTCTTTGTGAACATGGAAATAAAGAGGCCCATTCAAGGTTCATATACTAAAAGTATAAAAGGAAAGTATGTAAACATCCCCTTTTATACCCTCCTTGCTATTAGAGAAGGACTAGATTAAAATAAAACCATAGGGTAGAGGAGAAATAAATGAAAATGAGAGGTGATAAGATGTGGTGGGATTGTGGTGAGTAAACAGATCACCAACCGTAGGTGATTTTAGGATGAGATGGGGTTCTTGGGCGATAGCTCAGTTGGTCAAGAGCTTGTCATAAGAACATGATAGTTTGGTCCTCAGCACCTTCATAAAAAATGGGCACTGTGGCTTGTGATTGCAATCTAGTGCTGGAGAGGCAGAGACAGTTGCATCCCTGGGGCTCATCAACCCGCCAGCCTAGCCCAGTCAGTGAACCCTAGATCCCAGTCAGAGACCCCATCTCATAAAACAAGATGGACAGCTACTAAGGAGTACCACTCAAGGTTGACCTATAGTTTCCACAGCGCAGAACACACTTGTGTACCTACCACCACCCACCCACACACATAAATATCCCTGCCCCCACAGACACATAGGAAAGAAGGTCGTCTAGAAGGTGTCCAAGCAGCTTAAGTGCTTTTGCCCCAGGCTCAAAACTGTAAGAGTAAGACGGAACACTGTTCTGTTCATGGGAGAGCTATACCAGTGTTTCTAACTTTACTATCCAGGACATTGTTCCTTGTCAGACTCTCAGCAGATTCCTGATACTTGTAGAAATTAATTCAAAGGAAAAAGTTTTTTGACTCAGAAAATCAAGCTTCTGTCAGTATAGTTCTAGGTCGACACCAACTTGAAATATTTATCAGTTGTCTTATATTCTCTCTGTGACAGTTTCCTATCCTGTAGATTTACGTGATTTCTTGTTATAAAACTATTCCTGTCTTAATCGTCTATCCTTTTTAAATTTCAAGGCTAATATAGAAGTATATTGCTTTGTGGTAGATGAGGTCTAAGGGATGTTGTTTGTTTTTCCTTTTGGATTGGGTGATGATATAGGTTCTTACAGCCAAACCTTTAAAGGACAAATGAGATTCAGGCACAGTAACTTGGCTTGAATTACACTGTCTCTAACTTTTCTCACATCATTTTAAAATAGTGGACTCAAGCTTCTCTGGGTGTTTAATATATTGCCAATATCTTGTTCAATAGGGCAAGATAAAATTCAAACCTTGGATCTTTGGGAATGCATTACCATCCTTCATACCTTTGTTCCCTCTGTTTTCTTGTTGAGTTCTTCATAAGAGACCCAGCTCAGGTAAAGCTGCATTGAAGAGGTCACTGGTCAGAGGGACATCTATCTCCTTCGAAGATTTGTTTAGATCCATGAAGAGGGCATATTCAAATGTGCTGACAAAACAAGGCAATGTATGTTAGGGGGATTTATATGAAGAGCCTTCCATGGCATTTGAAGATGGTATGTCTAATTTACTGTCATCTTGCAGTGTTTTTTTTTTTTGTTGTTGTTCCATTTACATTTCCTCTCTTCCCTCCACAGTTATACAATGGTAGATGGAGTGATGATCCTTCCAGTACTAATGATGATGGCTTTTCCTTCCCCAAGTATGGAAGGTACGTGACTCATAGCTGTTTGGGTTAGGATAAATGTGTTGTGTATTGTTTGGCTTACTGTAAGCCATTTGGTCCTTAATCCTTTCAGACTTAACACACCCTTTGTATAATAAATATTAGGCCGTGTCTCTTGACGGCTTTAAAGTGCAGTTCTGCTATATACGATATCTTAATTTATATAGGTTTGTGTATGTGTGTAATTTTGTAAATTCCACGTAATACCTTATCAGAAATAGAAAAGAGAAATAAAGAGAAGATTGTATAATTAATAGTGTAGCCTATGTAAGCTGATGCGTGCTATGCCGCCTGCTGTGTATGAACACATTAGAAGATGTAATGAAGGACAGCACTCTCTTAGCTGCAGTTTCACAGTCTTGGTTGCTCATAGTCAACATGGTCAAAATAGTAACTGAAAATTGCAGAAATAAACAACTTTTAAGTTTTAAATAACTTTATTATATTTATTATAGTATGATGTTTGCTCTGTTTAGTTATCATTTAACACTGTGAATAATTTTTTAACATTTAGTGTGTGTGTGTGTGTGTGTGTGTGTGTGTGTGTACATGTACCTGACACGGCACATGTGTGGAGGTCAGAAGACAAATTTTGGGAGTTCTCTCCTCATACCCTGTGGTTCTAGTAATCGGACTTAGGTCACCAGGTTTGGCAGCAAGTGCCTTTACCCTCTGAGCAACCTTGCCAGTCCTTACTGTAATTTATAAATGAAACTTTTCAAAGTGTATTGGTCTTTTAAAAAGTAGTATGCTTAGGGTTTGGTATTCCTATAACTTAAGGTTTTGTGCTAGAATCCACCCCCAACCAAAAAGAGGAGACTGTAATATTGTCTATGTGACCATCATCCACTTCAAAATCAGTTTGGAGGTGTTTTGCAGAATGTATACTGGGTTGCAGATGCTCTTACCTCACGTGATTAAATGTTCTGAATTAACGAACACATTTGGTAAAATGTCAGCAAAACAGAGAATGGTTGTCTCTTTGATGGTTTGATTTGCAGTGAGCCACTGTATGTTAGAAACCTGGTGCTGTTGTGGGAGGGTGGGGTCTAGTGAGAGGTCTTCTGGGTATTGGAGGCTTGCCTTGAAAGAGGTTTGTGGAACCCTGTCCCCCCCTTTCTTTCACAACTGGCTGGCTGTGAGGTGAATGCGCTTCACCCTCCTCACTCCTCTTGCCGTGTATTGTGCTGCCACAGGCCCAAGGCTCAGGTGTTAGTCATTCATGTGCTATAACCTCCACACTGTGAGCCAAAGTAACCCTTATCTCTTATAATTTGAGTGCTTCAAGTATTTGTACACTTAGGAAGAGCCATGCTTAGAGTGGGAATCTCAGCCTTGTTATGATCAGATGAGAAATAAGGCTCTTGCCCCTGTTACAGGTTCTTCTGGGTGTAACAGTCTACTTTATATAATTGATGGGCTTCCAGGGAGGCATATAATTAAACTAGCCAATGTAGCCAACTCTGTGGAAAAGTTAGGAGTTTATTTTGTTGTATTCTTGGCTTACCATATTTGATCTGTTCCTTCCTTCTTTCCACATATATATCTCCATTGCTCTCTCTGGGAGCTACTAATCCACTACTTGGAGCACTTAAAATGTGGGTGATAGGTGGGCTCTATGTATAAGATAGAAGTTGGATTTTGAAAACAAAAAATTGTCAAGTTTTGCTTGTTTCTTTTTACTATTGTGAGAAGATTTAGAATTTAGAACTATGTAAGATGACTCTTATTTTGTTTGTATTGAACAGTGCTGTTGTAGCACAGTCTGGATATCTAGAGTCTGTCTAGACAGCCCTTAGCAATGTTGTTAAAGGCACTGCAATACTGTGGTGGGTGTGCCAGTTAGTGCCCCCCAGAGGATCCCGTCCTGCCAGTGCAGAAGGAATTCATGAAAGGAAATGGGCTTCTTACTAAAGCTGGAAGGATTTGTTGCATTAACCATGATTTTCAGCTGGACATTTCTCTGTGAACATCTGTATTAAGCATATTTCTAGGATTTTCCTCCTTTCGTTTAAATTACTTGATATTTACACGTACTACTCAAAAAGTCTTAAGAATCTGAGGACTAAATTTTCTCCAAATTCCTCCTCTCCCTATGCTATGAAGCAATGCTTTTTGGTTTCAGTTGATATCCTGGGTGGGCCTGGGATGGAGGCAAGATAGAAAAGGAGCAGAGCAGAGGGGAGGTAGAGGTCAGAGGAGAGGAGAGCAGGGGACAATAAGGGCAAGGGGGGAAAGTGGCATCAGTGCAACAGCTTTAGTTAGCAAACTTGTTCTTTCTTTGGTATGTGTTTCCTGCTTCTAGCACTTAAGCTGTGCAGGGTCCAGCAAGTGACTTCCTTTTATATATATATATATATATATAAAATTATGAAACACATATAATTATGGATAACATTATTTGGGGTTTTCTGTAACTTGTAGTTTTCACTCTCAGAGTTTCTGAGCACTGTGCACATTGTTGTGTACTTTCCTAACTTAATTATTTTGCTCTTTCGTTTCACCACATTTCTTTCTTTCTTTATTGGTGTATATACATAGTGATAGGTTTCATAATTCATTCTCAGGCAAGTACATCATGTACTTTGACCATATTTATCACCCTACCTTTGCTTTCTTCCCCCTCCACATTCATTCCCAAGAAAGTCAAATGACCTCTTAATTCCACAATGGAAACAAGGTAATTAAACTGTTATTCTGGATTGATAGGGAAATGATTTACCAGTAAGATTTTGCTACTTAATATACTGCCACTATACTGCTTACTTACACTGACCTGAGTGTGGGAGAGAGAGCGCGCATCATCTCTGGGTTGAAATGTCTTTTCCCTCTGTAACATCCCATGGATTCTCTAAGCTAATGTTCTCTTTTCACAGTAGTGGTTGGCTCAACATATGCAACAATTATAGACATTTTGTTCTAACATAGTTTGTTGTATGGCCATTAGAAACACAGGCCACATGGTGGCATGCACCTGTCATCCTACTTGGGATATTGAGTAGAAGATTGCTTGAGCTCAGGAGTTCAAGACTAGCCAGGGCAACATTGAGACCTTGGTACAGACACACAAATGAACAGATAAGCAAACAAACAAACAGGGACACGAAAGGACTGGCCACTAGATACTAACTTATAGTTAAATAGGAGAGATAAATTCTGGTATGCTATTGGACAGTAGGGGACTATTGATAATGATGGTCAATTGGTAATTAATGATAATGGTTGTCAATAGAAAACTAATACAGTATATGTTTTAAACCTAGGAGAAAAAAATTTGAAGGAATTTTTTACCATAGAGAGATAATAAACATTTGAGAAGGTAGATACTCTTATTCATACTTGAATATTTCATGATGTTTACATATATCAAAGCATCACACAGTACTGATAAACATGTACAATTTTTATGTGCCCACTTTCCTCTTATGGGCTTCATTTCTTAAATGCTTTTGTTTTTCCTAACTCCCGTTCTTTCCCCTTCATGATACTGGAGACCAAATGTTTCTTAAATATTGTTAGAAAAAGTGGTAACAGTTCAATAATAGGTCAAAAACCATGATTTAGATTGAGTTTGAATCTACTTTAGAATATTCCCCAAGTTCTGTGGAACCTTAAATGAGCTGGACAAAATAAAAGAACTTTTTCTCCTTGCAAATATGGAAATTTAGAAAATGCCGTTTACTTAGCTACAGTTTTGACAGTGATAGGTAACTTTACTGAATACACAATATGTGCCAGTTGTTGGATTAACTGCTTTATATGTTCATTATTTATGTCCCATAATCCTCAGAATTACTCTAACAAGAGAGGAGATTTTCTTAATGTACTTTTGGATTGGTTAAAGCTCTTAAGGTTACTCAGCTGACAAAGGGCATAATGTGAGGAATGATGGGAATGGGGTCCAAGAGCTTCTGTCGTTAATCCTCTTCAAAATTTTGCTTTTTTCCCCTTCTCTAAGTTAGTGACATCCATTCACTTTCATCACCTGTGCGGTGCATGCTGGGATCCAGCTCGATCCAGTTTATTAAAGAGGATGAGAAGAGGGCCTGGGTTTGCGTTTTTCACATCTCATCTCTCCTACCAGTAATCATCTCTCATGTTCATTATCTGTACAACTCTAGCTGCAGGAAGAGTTTTATTTGCTCTCATGGAGAAGAGTACTCAAGTCCTAATTACCTGTATATTCTTCCCTTTCCTTCCCACTAATAGGACTAATCATGTTCTAACACTGCTATTATGCCACCAGGGGGAAGGCGGGGCGTCCACGTTGACTTTGCTTTTGTTCCTGTGTGCATGTGCAGTGGCAGGTGGAGACCGTGGTGCAGGTATTAAAGGGAGCATTGCTTCTTTGGAAATATTTCAAAACTAAGACAACCTCTATTTTATTAAATTGACAAACCACAGTTAGATTTGGAGATAGCAAGGAAAGCTGGACTTAGACAATTTTGTCACAGATTTTGGCCTGTTTTAGGGAAGGAAGATTGCTAGGCCTTGAATTACGTTCTGTGTTGACTGGATTTTAGTAATTTCAGAGCCATCACCACTCAGACTTTCCAGCCCAATTACCCAATGAAGGAGGGAAGGGGGTAAGTTCAATAGACTTTTTGTTAGGGTCCACAAAGGTGCCCCTCTTTGCCAGTCGGGGAAAGAATAGAATGAGCCTTTCTTTGAATTTCTCGTTATTGAGGATTCAGGAAGTTCTTGAAGGGGTGAATGAATGGAAAAGAAATATCTCAGTATTAAATTTGTTGTTCTCATTTCTCGTTACTGTCATTTATCCCTTTTGTTAGAATAGCTGTATTATCAAATTAGGCTTTTTTTAAGGGAGAGAAATGAGATGCACTGGGTTATTTGCCTCTACTAGGACCTAAAATGCAATTCTCTGATGAAGCTGCACACACTTCCAGTATTGTCTGTGTTTTATCAAGTCTTATAGTAACAGTGATTGTGGATGAGCTGCAAGGTGAATGCAACAAAGGTTCTTCTCAGCCACTCCTCCTGGGAAAAGTTTGTTTCCACTATAAACCAGAGCCGTGTTCATTTATTTAAGTGGAGAACTGAAGAGGAGAGTGGGTAGCCTCACTAAAACTAAAATTAAAACTAAATCAAGTGTTGAACAAATGGGCAAACAAGTTCACGATACAAGCGCATGAAGTGCTATGTTTGTGGTCCAATGTAGTCTGTAGAGCAAAAGTGTCCAAGCTTCAAGAGTGACAGGACAGATGCCATTTTCTCTGTAGAAAAACTAGGGACACATAGGGAGCAGGGGTCTGCCCGGATATCATGCCTGCAACTTTCCCTTTTAGAAGGGGAAAAAAAAAAAAAAAAAAAAAACAAGGAAAAGAAAACCCATCTAGAAATTAATTTGCAACTCTCAAAATTGCTAACTGCCCTCCGGAACTTCGCCCTTGCAGCCTGAGCTGACCTCACGCAGACTTCCATAGATAACGATTATTCATAATAGTCGTAATTACCCAGAGCTCAAGTCATTCCAAGATCGTGCAAGACACAGGGCTGTGTGGTTTTCCAAATTCTGACTGTGACTCATGGCAGGAAACATTTGGAGTGGGACCCCGGGTGTGCATAAGGACCCACGTGTCCAAAAGGTTAGCCTCATGAAACAGTAATCACTCTTATTCTTCTCCTTTCTTATTTCAATCCATTATTTGTCACAGAAAACCAATAAGACTAGCTTGATTTCACCACCCTGTCTTTTTAAAAAAATTTTATTATTTTTATTTCATGTTTATATGTGTATTGCCTGCATGTAGGTAAGTGCACCTGTGCCTTGCAATGCCCGTGGAGGTCTGAAGAGGCTGTCAGATCCCCTGGAACTGGAGTTAACTGGCAGTTGTTAGCTGCCATGTGGGTGCTGGAATTCTAACCTGGGTCTTCTGCAAGAACAACCAGTGTTCTTAACCTCTGAGCCATCTCTCCAGCCTCACCCTGTCTTTTATAAAGGAAACCCCAGCCGACTCCCAAGAATTCAGAAGCTCTGATGAACCTCAAGTGAAAGCTTTGACTCCTGACCTTAAATCTTCTGGTGTGTCCCCCACCAAAGCCAGTCTAGAATCTTCTATTTATTTATTGTTACAACTTCCTTCTCTCTTTGCAAGCAAGTGACTTGACCGGAAGAGGGCAGTTTACATTTGCACCTTCTTGCCTCCCTCACAGCTGTGGGACAGCTGTGGCCTGATGCTAATCAGCTGAATCTGAGCCCTGGAGCCCAGTGTCTCCTAGAGCCAGGCTAATGCTGCAGCTAATGCTTTGTTATGGGTTAGAGCAGAGCATGGGCTTGCCAGGATAGTGTATTTGGGGAAGTGGAGAGCTGAGAGAAGGAATAGGAAGAAAAAAGAGAATTTTCTCTTAGGGATATGGTGACCAAATTCATCTTAAGAACAATAGCCTTCTAGTTTGTAGTCAAATGATGTTTTGGTGATGGGGGGAGATAATCTCTTCTCCATCTCCCCCATTTGTCTTGTCTGCTGAATTCTAGTGCCTACATCAAGACCAACTGAAAACAAACAAATGAAAACCACCAAAACCCAGAGATTCATTCAGGAAAGTTGTAGAGAATAAAAACAGAACCAGAGACCCAAGGACAATCCACAGTCCAGTTTTGAATTTGACTCTGGTAGCATCACAAAATGCCCTGCAGCATTCTGCAGTCACGGCCTCCCTTCCTCTTAATTTCCTGTCCTACTTAACTGCACATTTTCAGTTTTGCAGAGGGTTGGGATACTTCTTGATGGTCTAATGGTGTCACCTGTCAGTCAAAAAAAAAAAAAAAAAATCTTCTGAAAGGAAGACTCTTGGCTAAGCACAGGAATCTAGTATAGGAGTCAGAAAAGAGATATACCCAGGCACCATCATTAAGCCCTCTTCCTTTTTACTGTGTGTCTGAGCATTGCATCTTTCTTTCTGTGCTTCTTTAACACATGGAGCTATGGAGAAAAATCCCCGCGTGCACCTCACTGCAAGGAGGCATGAAAATACCTGCAATGGGTTGTCCACAAAGTGAGCCCTAGACCATGAGAGGCCAAGGCTTGGTCATGTTCACTGTATTATCTCGAGTGGCTAAGACACTGCCACATCTGTTGTTAGTCCTCAGTAAATATTTGATAAATGAACAAATGCTGATGTGGGCTACAGTGATAGTTATCGAGTCAAGGGGACTGATCTAGGCTGTGGAGATGATAGGAAGACACAAACAACCTTTCAAGAAATTTATTTTGATTTTAGAAAAGAATCAGTTATAAGATGACCTTACCCTCTTTTAGTTAGTGAGTGACCATGAGTGTCAGCTGCCGGCTGACAGGGGATGTAAATGTAAGGAAGAAGTGGTGTTTGCACTCTAATGAGCCACAATCCAGTTGGATAAACCCAAGATTACAGCACAGTCCTAGCATTTTCCTTACAGGAAAGACCTTCACCTCATAGGGCTTGGGGATGGCAGTCCAGGGAAGCAGTGCTTTAAGGATGAAAGATATAGATTGAGTTAGCAAAGGGAGGAAGGAGAGCATTCTAGGTAGGGGAGGGGTAGAGCCCAGAGAAGTGAGAACATGGGGCACCAAGTCAGAAGAAGGGTTCCTTAGGGTTGGGAGTTGAGACCTGCGAGAATATAGAGCCTTGGCTATAAAGTGTTTGTCTTGGTCTCCGAAGGCAGTGGAGAATTACTAAAAGATCGGGTATCTTCAAAGAGTGGTCTGATGGGAGGAGATCATGGGCATGGTAAAGTAACATCAAAAGGACAAGGAGTTAGAGAAACAAGTCCTCCTGAAGTTTAAAAAATATTTATTCATTTATTGGTTTGTTTATTAATTTAGTGTGTGTGAGAGTGAGGGCATGCGTGTGCCACAGCACACATGTGGAGGGCAGAGGACAACTTTTCCTTGAGTTGGTTCTCTCTTCCACTGTGCTTTGAAGCAGGGTCTCATGTCTGTTGCTTCACTGTGGACTCTAGGTCACTGGCCCTCGAACTTCCAGCCAGTTCTCCACTCTTGCCTTCCCATCTGGCTGTAGGAGTATCAGGATTACAGACATGTGCCCATTACACCTGACTTTCTTCACCAGTCCTGGGATCCTCCTCAGATCCTTGGGATTGTGTAGCTAGAGGTTTTACCTGCTGAGCTATCTCCTTGCCTAGCCACCTCCCAGGGCCTCTCCTGAAGTTTTAAAAAAATTTTACTTTATTCTTCTTCATCATCATCATCACCATCATCATCATCGTCATCATGCTGTATGATGTGTGTGGTGCTGCACATGCCATGGTGTGCGTAGAGATCAGAGGGCAACTTTTGGAATAAGTTCTGCCCTTCTACCTTTATGTAAGCTCCAGGGATTGAACTCAGGTTGTCAGATTGCCCAGTAAATGCTTTTACCCACTGAGCCGTGTCTCCTGTCCCCTCCTGCGGGTCTGAGGCAAGCTGCCCCACATGCTGTACTTTCAAAGGCACCCCAACAAACACCACTAAGAGGGGGCAACTTAGAAAAATTAATTAAAGAAGTAGAGCTTCGTTACAGGTAGCTCACAAATAATAAAAACAACAGATTAAGACAATGATCATCTAATAATAATCCCACTGCCAGTTTTCTTATGAAAACAAGTCTGGGCTGCTGACTTTTCTAGCAACTTTGGCAAGACATTTAAGCCCTTCTTAGCTGGCCCTTTGTTCCCAGGTTGCCATGGAGTGTCAATAAGCGCAGCTCAGAATAACCCAGACAGTGAACTGAGAGCTACAGCTTGCTTGCTGGCATGCTGGCTGGCCAGGTTACACTGTTTTTCTTGCTCTCGCCTTGGGAGGAGCACTGGGCAGCTGGTTGGCCTGGCAGCTGGGCAAGGTGCATGTCTGTTGGCCGCCCAGAGTTTGAAACACAACCAAGACTGGCCTGCCTCCTGAGCATGTGTAGCTCCCGACGGAGTTGATAGCCTCTGAAAATAGCCCACTGAGCACCTGTCCCTTGTACACCAGCACCTGGCTGACTGCCACTTAGGACAGTGTGGACTCATTTGGGAGACAGGTGAGGTGTTGAACAGGTTTTAATGATTGTAGGAAAATTTGGGGACCTAGGTCCTACTTAAGAGAAGAAAAAAGAAAAGAAAAAGCAGAAAAACAGCAGATTCAGATCTGAGCAGGTTCATGTGGCACTTGTGGTTGGTGTGGCCACAGTGGGTATCTATGTCTAGTATGTGTCTGAAGCCTCCACATCACTGTCATTGCTAATCTAAACAGTGACCTAGTAGACTAAGCTATACGTTTCTGATGGAAGGAAAAGCAGGCAGTTTCTTTTGCCTCTGCTTTAGAAAGGGAAAGCATTGAGATACACTCTTGTGCTTCATTTTATGCATCCCTCCATCAGTAGATGGTTCCTACAAGGTGTCTCCTTACTATATCGTTATTTCTCAGTAGTCAGATGGTGGGCTCATGTGCTTACAGAATAAAATCACAGTATGTTTAGAGCTATCTCTTCCCCTTTGGAGCTCTTTCCATTTCCTTCTGGGCTTTATTTCTCCAGTAGGCTTACCATTGTTGGACATGCTTGGCACGCCAGTGTGGATGAGAGCAGGCTCTGGAAGGAAATACTTCTGAAATGACTGGTGGTATTAGAGCTACTATTTAAAAGTGACCCTTCATAGATACCTGGGTTATCTTTAGGCTGTCAGTGATCTAGGGCTATAGGAGCCAAAGGGAGTCTGCGGAAACTCTTGCCTGTTGTGTTTAGATATTCTTGCTTCTGAGCCAGAGGCCTCGTGACACATCTCAGATTTAGCTGAGTTTCTTCTGCCAAGGTCCAGTAGAAGCTCAGAATGGTTCAGTATGTTGCAAAGATTGAAAGGGCAGTCTGGCGCATAGCACTCTGAGAAGGGTTTTACTCTTCCTACATTTGGTAAGGGCTCTTGGAACTTTTCTGCGGGTTTGGACTACAAAGAAGCTCAAAGTGCCCAAACCCATCCTTCTCGTGGTGCCTGTACCATCTTTATTTTATGACTAGTAGGCCATTCTTGACTGTGATGAACTTGGAGTTAATGAATTCTTTTTGCCCACATGGATTATACTGATAAGGAAGCAATATCTGTAAAGTGCAGCCAAGATTGCAAAGCTTGGCACACAGATGCACAAGGCATGTATTCATGGGACCAATAACATAGGCTTTCTGTCCCTCTTAACCTTAACCTTCCATGGAGCTCTAGGCTAGAAAAGGCCTTAGGAATGAATTGGGAAATTGGTATAGTTTGGACTGTGTCCCAGGGTTTTCATCCACAACTTTTAATCCATTTGTCTTCATCTAGGATGGAGAGAAAGTTCCATCAGGTCCATTGCTCCCACTGTGTCTCTGGACTGGGACAGAGTGGGGAGCTAGGGAAGGGGAATTTACTAATTCAGGGCATTTTCACCTTTAGGTTTGGATGGTACAGCCTCTAAGACTTGTTGTTAAGCAAATTGGAGCCCTGCCAAAAGTTGGTAGGGTTTATCTCTGGTTTGAAAACTTCCTGAAGGGGTGGAGGCTTCTGGTGGTACCTAGAACTGGAATTGGCAACCCTGGAGGTCTGGCTCCAGAATCCTGAGAGGTTAGAGTAGGATACACAGAGAAGGAGAGATACAGAGCTAGGTATTGAGGCTTTCCTTCTTTACTGGCTAATCTACCTGGGACCTCTTTTTTTTGTTTGTTCTGTTTTTGTTTTTGTGGGGGCAGCGTTGTTTTTTTTTTTTTTTTTTTTTTTTTTTTTTTTGAGACAGGGTCTCCCTGTAGCCCAGCTGGCCTGGAACTCACAATGTAGACCAGGCTGGCCTTGAACTCACAGAGGTCTTCCTGCCTTTGCCTCCTGAGTGCTGGAATTAAAGGCCTGCACTACCATGCTCGGTTTCTGGCACCTGTTTAAGGTTTCCTGTAAAACTGAAAGTTTCCATTTAGAGCCCAGGTAGGTTTCCAGAAGCAAGTCCACAGAGGTGGGAGAAGCGACCAGAAGTGAGCCAGCAAAGACAGTACTTAATGCTACACACCTTCGAGCCTGAGGCTGAGGATAGATGAAGGCACCCCACTCCTACCCCCTTCCAAATCCAAACAGTGATTTCTCTGAACCATTCATAATTCACTGGGACTAACTATCGTCTTCTTCCTCCGGGCTCTGTTATGCTCCCTAGAGTGGATTTGTTCAGACATGGGCATTGGCATGTGTGGAACATGTAGTGTATCTGGCCTGTGAAAATATTCCTCTGTATGTAATTCCCTTTAGCCTGTAACCTGTGAAGCATCCCTTCAAGAAGCTTGAAGACAAAGTGAAGAGGTCATTCCTTTTTCTCATGTTAAGTAATTCCTTCATAGACATGGTGCATATGTTGAAGCCAAGTCTCTGTGCCTTTCAGAGAATCATAAAAAGCACACAGAAGACTGGCTAGTATTGTCTTAGGTCATTACCCACAGTGTTCTTTAGTCTATTAGTCACTTGAACACAGGCTGAGCTTTTTGGCTTTGAGACGGAAGGTATAGCGGCTGAAACAGACTTAATTTACGGGGATTATTTCAGAGACAAGGAGTCAGCCCAGCCACGAAATAAACAGATGGCACTTTTTTCCCCCTCAGCTTCAGCAGTTCAAATGCAGGATAACTTAGGAATCCTTTTCACTTTCAGAAAAGTAAGAAGGGGGAAAATGATGGAGCTCATTCTTTCCCATTCCCTACCGAACTCACCATTACTTCACTGATGGGGGAAAAAATGACAGCAAGGATTAGGGACAGATTTTCTCTGCCAAGTAGCCAGGTGTGCTGCGTGGATTACTCCAAACTGACTGACTTTGAAGGTGTTTACTGTATATTGATGACCTTGATCCCAGGAGCATCCTAGCAGCCCAAAGTCCTCAAAGCAGCTAGCTTAAAGAGGACCACCCACAAAGCCCAGATATCTTATTAGTATATTAGAGTTCCTTATTTTAGGAATTCTTAGGTTTTGCTTCTGTCTTCTGACAAACAAGCTCCCCCAAAGCTTATGTTCTCACAGAAAGTACTAATTTTCTACACATGAGAGCCCAAGTAGTGAACAAATGTGATGGTGCAGCGGGCTCCTCTAGGAAGAAATGATTTGCACAGACATGCTGGCCGCTGACTAAGCCTTGCCTAAAGATGTGTGCTGACATTTGAAGACTTTATGGGCTCAGTCTGCTCTGAAAACCAGCATCAGATCCCTTCCCACCACTGAATGTTTCTGTGAAGAGAAAATTCATGCCACAGCAAATACCCATCGAGTCTGTACTGCCAAGTGCCGAGGCTGCTTCTGGGAATCTAACGGTGAGCTTAGAGACGCAGGTCCCCCCTCATACTGCTTGCCATCAGCAAAGGGCTGGCCATTTATTAGTCCAGGAAACACACAAGTCCTGAGCACTAACAGGCAAAGTGAGGTCCACTAAGTGGATTTGGTGCTGGCAAGAGGGCGTTAAGGATTCATGTGGAAGGAGTTCCATAAAGAAAAGACCTGGGATTCTCCCAGTGGGAAGAGGCCTCCTGAGAACTTACTAGCCTGAAGGACTGGAGGAATCAGACTGCATCTCTACCTTGTGATTGATGGAGACTGGAGAGCATCAGGCTTGTGCAGCTGGTGAATAGGGGGGTCAGTCACCAAGTCGGCGAACACTGGAGAGGAGCATATTTGGAGTAAAGGTTTCACGAGTTCAAAATCTTCAACTTTCAGTTTGTTTACGGTCTCATGTGAATGCCCTTTTCCCTCTCATAGCTCTTGAAATGTATTTGCTTCTTGGCTTTACAACTGTTAAGTATCAGTCTCTCTGACTGAAAAAAAAATGATGCAGGTACACAAAAGGAGTGAGTCAACTGAGAGCATTTTGGCCCCTGCTGTATTTTATCCCTGAAGCTTGCCTTCTTGCCAGAGGATCAAGTGCCCTTCAGTAGGCATTCCGGATGGACCTTTGTGTTTCTGTCTTAGGAGCAGGCTTTCTGGCAATGAAACCTGGCATTGCAAAATCCTTCCTTAAGCCTTTGTTTAATGCCAGAGATCTCCAATGCTTGCAGATTCTGGAGAGGTGCCAAACAGTGTTCCTGGATTAGGAGAAGTGGAAGGACTCCTGTAATCTATGAGCCTAATATAAACTGCCATTTCAAATGAATGAATCGTTTGGATTATTAGAAGGAGGCCAAGGATTTTTGGAGTTCTCTTTTTAGCTTATACAAGTTCTGAGCTATTGGCGTTTTATAATTACAGTCTAATTATTACATTATTATTTGTGCTGCTTTGAGGCGAGCCCATTAAAAATGCAGCCTGTTCCCTTTTGCTGACCCCTAGTGTGGATGCTGCTATAGGCTACTTACAGTATTTTCTCATTCATCTTCTATTAGAGATCTTAGTGGGAAATGTGGCTTTTATGCACCATTTAGAATGATAATCCGTTCAAATGCCTTAAGCATAACAGAGTACGTGAGTAAGCAGGTGGGGGTAGGTATGTCTGCAGTATTGTGCCTTGACTATTGAAGTCCCACCTCAACATAAATGTGAATATTTTTGCTATGAGGTACAAGATTATCCCAAACTACGAACAATCGCAAAAAGTCCGTGATGCTTTTTGCTCTGCCCCTTCCTCTGCTGCTCTAGGATAATCTCTGAGTAGGTGTGTCCAGATGGTGAGCTGAGCATTGCCCAGAACAAGAAGAATCTTTTTAAAGGCTTGGCTGTGGTGAACTCCTGGGATTCCCAGCTTTTGCCTCTGGCTTGCAGAGCAGCCTGCACCACTGTAGTCCTGGTGGCTTCTCCCTTGTGAGGAAGCAGCCATCCTTCGTGGTCAGAACTCATTCCCAGCTAGCCCCAGCTGTGAGCATTTTCACACGGCCCTGGTACTGGTGATACAAAGGGCAAACAGAGCCAGCCATAACACTGAGTAATGCCTTAATGCTGGGAGGTGCCTTCTAGAACAAACAATGTGGGTGAGCTGTGTGGAGAGGGAATACCTCTGGCTTGACATTTAAATTACTGAATTATTTAAATGAATGTCAATTAGGTAGAGTAGGCTTGCTGCCTTCTGCCAGGGCACTTCCTGGGTATTTGCAGAAGCAGGTGTAAAGACTTCATTCATATTGGATACCTTGTTTCCTGTCAGGACACAATTATCCTCTCCTTGATATATACTGTATTTATTTCACGATCTGAGAGGTTAGGGGCCCATACATTCTTACGTGAGGCCCTTAAAGGTATCCCCTATCCCCACACCCATTCCCAATAAAACATTACGGGCCCACACATGTTATGGTGAATGTTAAATTTGGCCAGACTGAAAATATGACTCAGGAGCATTTTGAGGCTTGCTGTATTCCTAAGAATTGTGGATATTAAAATCTGAGTGTGTTCTGCCTTGCTTTTAATTTTTGTTGAATTAGTAATCCTAGCTCAGAAAATCCTTTTGGCATCTCTTCAGACTTACCCAGTCTGCCAGTACAATTACCACAGTGGCATTTAACTGGTGTGCGTGCGTGTGTGTGTGTGTGTGTGTGTGTGTGTGTGTGTGTTTTCACTCTTACAGTATGAATTTAAGGTCTCCATTTGTGTGTTTATAAAAAAATAACTGCATGAGGACTTTAGTAATTAGTTTTATGGGAATGTACCAAGTAAGCAGATGAAATGTTAGGAGAAAAAGCAAAAGAGGGAAGTTGGTGATGGTTTTGTATTAGTGCTGGACTTGGCTCCTGGTTCTTCCATATCAAAGGCTGGGTTAATTATTACATATCATTAACAGCTTTTCACTGTTACCTTTTTTCTTTGTCCTGAGTGTAGAGGGTAGGATATGCAAATCCTGTGTTTTAACATTTTGCTGGAAGAAATCTGGAAAGAATCACCAATGGAAAGTAGTTGATGAACTCCTATTTCTCTCTCTATATAACTATGGAAAGTGTATAGAAGGTTAAAGGAGAGTGTTAATAATCCCTGTGACTTAGTTTATGACTCTGCAGGATTAAGAGCTGATTAGGTCTGTGCTGCTTCATGCCTGGGTACACTGCAGAGGTTGGTTTAGTGAGTTAAATTTGACTAATGTAATTACTTAAAGCTCTTGCTTCTGGTATAGAAGGTTAATAGTCCAGACATCTGTCAGATTATCTATATGTCCTGTCAAGCTAGAGACCTTGGGAAAGCACTTTTCCTTCCTGTGTCTGTGGACTTGGAGTTTAATTTGAGCTGCAACTTTGGGAAAATAGCTCACACTAAGAGCACATTAGTAGGATCATGAAGTGTGATTCTTGGGTATATTGGACTATATATTTGTTAATTTATTTGTTTGCTTGTTTATTTATTGTGATGCTGTGGATCAAACCCAGGGTACCTCATCCGTACTAAGTATATGCTTTTCTGTAAGGGGCCTCTGCATCATCTTACTACCCCTATCGATTGTATCAATGATGAATGGGCTCTTTATAGTTATTGTTCCTGGTGGATCTTAGTACTTTGACTAAATGATATGTGATTATCATTATCAGTCTGTGAATAGACACTCCTCTATATTATCTTCATTTTACCTCTCCATTCCAATATTAGCTCTTCATCCACAATCCAGTATCAACCAGATGTACTCTTCAATGTATTAGGCATATATCCTGAGATAATTATGGTTAAAAAATACTCACAGTTAGAAATATGTGTTTCAAAGTTATATCAGTTGCCTTATTTCACAGTCTTAAAAATATAGTCATCTTAATTATCTCAGAGTACAGGCAAATCAACATGACACCATTAACTCTCTCCTGTCACCCCCCCCCCAATTCATTTCCTTCCAGAGAACCATCACCTGTTGGGCAGCATAGTTGGCAGCTCCCAGCCCAGCTTCCTGCCATTCAAGAATGGCAAGCAAGTCTAGACTCCTTAGAAATATTATCTTTCAACCCTCTTTTGGCAAATGTAAACTTTATGTCAGCATATATATATGTTTCTTATCCTCATAGAAATAGATTGGTTCTGGAATATCTCTTGGATTTCTCTAGGCAGGGAAAACAAAGACTATCTCTTTGCTCATTAATTTTTTTGCTCATTAAAAATGGCTGAGAGTTCTTGGTTCTCAGGGGTGGACGGGTGACACACATAGCCCTGGCAGTGGCTATTTTGGATTTTCTGCTTTCAGGCATGTCTTCGCTTTTGGATGAGCCCCTTGTGGTTTTCAAAAGAGCTAGCAAGTCAATTATAAATAGAAGACAGTGTCTGTGTGTCTGCATGTACTTACTCTGTGGGATCCAGCACCCACATGACAGTGGGCAGTGAACTATATTTCCAATTCTTTGAAGAGGGAAGAAGAAAGATTAAGAAAACTTTTCTCTTTTTGAGATAACCCACATCTCTGTACACACCCACACAAATCTGTGTAAATGAACTTGACATTTTCAAAGACCTCACTTTAAGGTCTTTTTAAAAGCACAGCCACCCGACCTGTTTTTTTGTTTTTTGTTTTTTTTTTTTTTCTTTTTTTCTCCTTTTTTTTCTTCTGTTTTTTAAAGAAAGAGGCAGTTATCTCGCAGACCTGCTGCTGTTGAGGGTTCAAGGATTAGAGGGCAGCCTCTCTGTACTACAGACCTTGAGGGAGAGCTCTGAAGGCCGGATTTCCTTCTATGAATACTGCCTGGGTGACAGTGGCCTTGGCTAACTAATCGGTAGCCTTTAGGACTAAGCTATGTAAGTTCTTATCTTCACTTTCCTTCCCCACTGGTGGAAACTGTTAGAAGCTGCAAGTCTGAACTAATCATTCCAACAAGGAGGAGGGGAAAAGACTGATGTGAAAATGGAACTGCAAATAAGTATTTTCAGAAAGAAACAATTGGGACGCTTGACGAAGGATGTTTCCCTTGTCATAGGATTCCGTCTGTCTTTGCTTTGCATCTTGGCTACACCAGGAACTGTTCTCTGTTCCTACCTGTTCTCTGGTCCTACCTGCTACCTAATTGTTTAAATATAGTTTCGTTCCCTTTGTCTTCTCGTGCCCTCATCCCAAAAATTTGATGATGGCTTTGGTTGTTGCTGTTCCCTATCAGTTGAAAATTCTTAAGCAGCTATAAGTTGCAATTTTAATCATTATAAGAATTTGAGTGTTATTATCGGCTGGAGAGTTAGTTTAGCATCTATCTGGAAATGTTGATCACATGAATTTGTAGCTATAGATTTCATGTTTGGAAACTTGTACAAGTATGTTTCTGAAGCTTTGCTTGCTTACTAGTTGTACAGAGCTGGCAGGAACTGCAACTAACAGTTGCCATTTATTTAGGAGCCATTTTTGGTATAAAATAAAGGTGATGAATTAACGTTATGTTCTCAAAATATTTAATTTGAATGCAGGAATTGGGGATAGGAGAGTTCATCAAGCAAAAGGTACTGTTAAAACCACAGTGGGAGGCGTGCCATGTCAGGAGTCTTTGAACAGGCCAGCCTCTGGCCTCGTCAAAGAGGGTGTACAATTTGCATAAGTGCACCCATAGGCTGAGATGGGATTATTATTTGGTCAAATGACAATGTTGTGGAGTGTGGACATTGGTCAGCAATGATGACCTACTCTGTGAGTGAGTTTGGAGCAATTCTAGAGAAGCTTGCTCTTTCTCCAAAAGGCATGAGATTCAGACAAATGAATTGTTTCTCCCTTTTTCTCTCTACTCCACAGATGAGAAGCCCAAGGTCAACCCTAAACTTTACATGTGTGTGTGTGAAGGACTGTCCTGTGGGAATGAGGACCACTGTGAAGGCCAGCAGTGCTTTTCTTCTCTGAGCATCAATGATGGCTTCCATGTCTACCAGAAGGGCTGCTTCCAGGTTTATGAGCAGGGGAAGATGACTTGCAAGACTCCGCCATCACCTGGCCAGGCTGTGGAATGCTGCCAAGGGGACTGGTGTAACAGGAACATCACAGCCCAACTGCCCACTAAAGGTTCCCATGGCCTCTTCTATTTCTAGATCAAGGGGTTTTGTTGCTATTGGCCCAAGTCTGTGTGATTTAAGGATCTGTGCACCCACAAGTTTCCTCCCAGTCCCTGAACCAGAGCTGATGGGCCGTGTAAGGTCACTCTGGGTGATGAAGAGAAAGACATGGCCTTTGGAATCTAAAAGGAGGATGGACATTTTGGGGGGGAAAAGTGAGTAAAGTAGCATTCACTGAGAGGATGGAATTTCAGAACAGTTTTCTTGAGGTCACCACAAACAGGTGTGTGACTGACTCCCCACACCACTTTCTGTTGAGGGGCTGTGGTGTCTTTCATAATATCTGAAATAATTCTGCCTCGGACACATTCATTTCTCGGTCATGTTTTTGAGAGAGTAATGGAACCCGAGTGCAATGCCTTTCCTTTATTTTGAGGAAAAGGATGAAGAAAGGCTCGCTCACCCCTTCCAGCTCCGATTCCTGGCCATCTTTCACTGACAGCAGAGCCTGCTGTGATTTTGCACGAACCCTGTCGCTATGGTGTGGGCCCCCTTCTGTGTTTCCTCTGGGCCCCCTTCTGTGTTTCCTCTGGGCTCCATGTCATCTGGAGATCGGTCTTCCTCTGAAATGAACCCTAAGTGGCTAGCTCAAGTTGCTGTACAGATTAATACAGGCCTACTCCAAGACAAATTTATTCTCTTAATACATAGAACCTGGTAATAGGTATAATTATTTAATTTTGCACACAAGGAAGAAGGAAAACAGAAGTAGAATGAGAGGCCATGAGGAGCATTCACTGCCAGGACTGTCAGCTGGCCAGAAAGAGGAAGGAGGCAAAAACTGGGAGGCTGGTAGATGACAGAATAGCAGTTTTGAAGTTTGTGTAATCTCCTTAGGCAGATAGAAAAGGTTACATTCTGATAGGCAACTAGGCTTGAATAATGTTTTAAAAAGAGGGATCAAGTATTTAAATTGAAAGGGTATTTCCCTTATGTTCAGTGAGCTAAATTTTTATTAATGGGCAGGAAGAAATGCCTGCATCACACAAAAATTATGTCAAAAGCGTGAAGTTTCTGTTATATACACTTTGCTACACATTAAGGTTTATGAATTTATTTATTGTGTGTGTGTGTGTGTGTGTAGGTCAGAGAACAGCTGTGGGAATTGGTTCTCTTCTTTTACTATGTGGATCCTGGGGATCGAACTCAGGTTGTTAGAGTTGGCAGCAGCCTCCCTTACCTGCTGAGCCATTTCACCACTCAACACCCTAAGTTGCTTTTATTTATTTTTAAGATTTATTTATTTTTGTCTTATGTATATGTATGAGTAGTTGCTTATATGTATGTGTAGCATGTGCATGGCTGGTGCCTACAGAGGCCAGAAGAGGGCATTAGTCACCCTGGAACTGGAGTTACAAGCAGGCAGTTGTGAGTTGCCATTGTAGGTGCTGGTAATTGAACCTCCATCCTCTGCAAGAGCAGCCAGTGCTCTTAACCACAAAGTCATCTTTCCAGTGCCCCAATAGCCTAAGTTTTAACAAAACATTCCTTTAAGGAATCTCTTATCTGAGAGGCCACAATATCTATAACTTTTTAAAAATGTGTATGAAGGGTTGGAGAGATGGCTCAGTGGTTATGTGTGTTGGCTGCTCTTGCAAGGGACCAGGGTTCATTTCCCAGCACCCACATGGCAGCTAACAATAGTCTATAACTCCAGTTCAAGGGGCTCTGACACCCTCTTCTGACCTCCATGGGCATTACATGATTCTGATGCAGTTATACACATAAAATAGTAATAATAAAAAATATTAAAATGTGTATGAGTGTTTTACCTGCATGTTTGTAAGTGCACCATGTACATGCAATGTCTACAGAGGCCCAAAGAGGGCTTCAGATCCTCTGGAACTGGCGTTACAGATTCTTGTTAGCTGCCATGTGGGTTCTGGGAACTGAACCCAGGTCTTCTGCAAGAGTAGCCAAGTCCTCTTAACCACTGAGCCATCTCTCTAGCCCAATATCTGTACCTTAATATTATATCTAATTGCTTTTATTGCATTATCATTCAAATGATGCTCACCATAGAGTGTTATGTGTACCAAGTTGATTGTTTGGACTTGGGAAGTTGAAGAAATCTAACGTAAAGGAACTTTGGGTAGAAAGTGAATTGCTGAAGGGCACATCGAAAAGGGTGAAGCAGACTTTGGGAAGTGTAATATCACACTTTCTCGTGATATTACAGTGTAATGTCTGTCTGTAAGGGCTTGATTATAAAACATCTTTACATCTCAAATCCAAATTAATGAGAGTAATATCAAGGTTTGTACAGTACTTTGTCTTTTAAAAGCTCTTTCACATTCTCGCATTAATACAGTTGATTCTCAGTGGAATTTTTTCTAAGCTCCGTTTCTGTTTAATTGAATGATAGCTTAAATGACTGGGCCATTGGCCAGGTATTCAGAAGTATTTTATTTTTAAGGCTTTGTGTTTGTGAGACTGCGTTGTCAGAATCAGGGGCTACTTTCCAGGATATTGGTTATGATAAATAACAAACACTGATTCTGACACCTAGTTACCCATTTTCCCCCTTCTCCAGGGAAATCCTTCCCGGGATCACAGAATTTCCACCTGGAGGTTGGCCTTATTATTCTCTCTGTGGTGTTTGCAGTATGCCTTTTAGCTTGCCTACTGGGAGTAGCTCTCAGAAAGTTTAAAAGGCGCAACCAAGAACGGCTCAATCCCAGAGATGTGGAGTACGGTACCATCGAAGGTCTCATCACTACCAATGTTGGAGACAGCACATTAGCGGTGAGTTTGTGCCCCCTCCCCCACCAAAATCCTAAGCACACTTTCTAATTTTAAGCTTAGAAAGCCAATAGTACGTGGACTGTGCTGTTAGTCACTAAGTTCCTAATCAAGCATACCTTACTACCTTGTAGGTTGTCGTTCGTGAGAATATCCATTTCAGACAGACATTATAGTAACGGGGGTGGGAGATTTACTTTAGTAGATTCTTTTAAAAAATATTTTATTTATTATTATTTTTATTTTATGTGTGTGAGTGTATTTATGTATGTAAGTGCACTTGTGCCATGCAGTGCCCACAGAGGTCAGAAGAGGACACTGGATCCCTGGAACTGGAGTTATGGACATTTGTTAGTGGCCATGTAGGTGCTAGGAATCGAACCCGGGTCCTCTGCAAGTGCAGTTAGTACTCTTAACACCTGAGCCATCTCTCCAGCTCTACTTTAGTAGATTCTTGATAGTTACTTTTAAGAATATGGGGGGAAAGAAGCAAAGAATGATTGGTTGCCTGCAATTTTGGAAGACTTGCAGTGGTGGCATTCAATTACTCTTTTTAACAATAAAAGTATTTTTTAAGAGAATCAATTCTTACTTAATATTTTTAAAAAATCTATTTTCCTTTTAGATTATTTCAGCAAGTCATAATTTAATACTTTAAAAATTGACCACCCCCCCAGCAGCCATTAAATTTTTCATGCTGCTGTGTTGCCCCCTGGTGGAGTAGTCAGTTGGTTGAAGCAGTGCCCTCGACTACAAATAAGTAGCACGTACAGAATTTAAAATGTTCAGGTAGCCGCCTGGAAAAAGTAAGGGGTGGGGGTGCAGCAAAACATTTTTATCATTTCAATATACAATAAAAACGATTGAGATATTTTGTAATTTTGAGATGAGTTTTCAAAAATAATTTTTAGTATGTATCAATTCAGGCCATCCATTGTTTACTTCTTCATTGTACTTATACATTTGAAAAATCACTTTTGGGCCAATGAGATAGTTCAGAGGGTAAAGATACTTGCTGCCAAGACTGATGACTTGAGTTTGATCTCCAGGACCCATAAGGTAGAAGGAGAAAACCAACTCAGGCAAGTTGTGCTCTGACTTCCAAACACTGTGATATCTGTGACATCATTCCCCTCCTAAGTAAACATAATAAATTTGTTTTAAATTACATGTTTTAAAGTGATGCTATTACTTTAAAAGTGACTGTCTTCCTTTAGTTACTCTTAAAAAATTTTTACCAAGTATTAATTTGAAAGAAAGTCTAAACGTTAATCAGGGGAAGTAGGTCACTCACAAAAGACAAAAACAGTGAAAGACAAAACCGTGAAAAGAATAATAATATTTTCTGTAGATAATACATGGATTCTCTGAAAAGACAAAAATTTGTGAGTGTTAGGGATAAAAAAAAAAAAAACCACCAACATTCAGCTCTCTTGTCATATTCCACTGAGCTATATGTCAACCAAGCTATCTTTCTAGGGCTGGAGAAATGGCTCAGCAGTTAAGAGCACTGGCTGCTCTTGCAGAGGACCCAGGTTCAGTTCCCAGCACCCACATGGCAGCTAACAACCATCCATTACTCAAGTTCCAGGGGATCTGACACCCTCTTCTGACTTCCATTGGTATTGCAGGACAGGGGTGCACTTACATATGCAGGCAATACACTCACACAAAGTAATAAATAAATATTTTTAAACTAAATTTTTTTAAAAGATATTTTTCTAGTTGTGCTTCAATGCTGTTTACTGCTTTGCTCCTGTGTCATCCCAGCTCAGCACGTGTTATGGCTTGCTCAGTTAGATGACAAACCCATTGGTGCCTGTTAGTGCTATAATTAGGCTTGCCCTGCAACTTTCTTTTTGCTAGAAAAGATGTGCCCTGACTAATGGCCATCTTAGTAGCTCAATGGCCACACCTGGACCTAAAAGACCCACCTATAGCCAAGTGTCAGACTGTTTGATGGTGGCTGATACAGGTTATGAACCACCTTGCTCTGCTACCTGTGCCATTACTGGGTACCAAACAGGTATGATTTTTGTATGAAAAAGGAGCAACTGCCCTTGCACAACATCCTTTTAGTTACCTATTTATGTGAGGTGACAGTAGAACTGGGGGAAGAGGACATAAGAGTGTACCATTTTAGGAATAAAGGAATGCTTTTCTTTTCAATTAAAATTTTGCTCAGAAGTCTGTTCCAAGCTTTAAGGAAAATTAGATGGGCTTATGAGTTAGTAGCAGGAAGATGTGAGAATGATTCCTGACGAAGCTTCAGTAAAGCAAAATTCTAAAATAGATTAGTCAGAACTTTGTTCCTCAGAGCTGCTAACATAACTAATTACCAAGGGCAGTGATTGGAATATCTAGTGTAAATTACTGTTTAAATAGCTTTTGGGATTTTGAAATGGGAGTGAGAGCATCTGCCAAAACAGTCTTCTAAACCCAACCCAGCCCTGTCAGTTGACAGAATATCATGACATAATAACATAGTAAGGAATGCAGTTTTTAAAACGGGTTGTCATTATTTGCCTATATACTTGCTTATTTAAACAATATGTTCATTTATGTGATCCAACAAAGTGTGACCTCACTTAAGCTCACCAGCAGCTGGGAATTCAGGAGTTTGGTAGATGTTTAATAGTCTTTGGTTAATTTTTTTTTTTTTCTCTTCTTATCTCTGTGAACTAAGTTTAGAACCAAGAATGTATATCATGAAAAAGCAACAGTTTAATTTGCAGAATCGTTTTCCTCCAAAATAATTGAAGGAATGGAGGGAGAGCGCACAGCAAGAGAGAATCATTAGGGAGGTGTGAACCCTACTTCATCTGCATTCATTTTCTTCTTGATTATCCCTTTTGTGGTTTTTGAGGGTTCTGAATTTCTTCCATTGAATGTTCAGCTTTTGGTAATTTTGCCGATCAACAGTGTTTTGCAGTGGTGTTCAGTGGAAGTAAAAGAAGATGAAATTCACAGAAATTTAAGTGTTGCCTTAATAGGCCAGCTTATGTGTGGGGGAGGGAAGAACTTTGGAGAATGTTAGCTCAACACTACTGCAGGCTTCCGCCATCACCTGGCTTCAGTGTTTGTTATAGGTCACCCAGGCCTGATTCTAAAAAAACTTCTGCTTCCTGAGCTATGCTGAGAATAAGAAGGAAAGATTTATGAACTTGCAGGGAGTCTTTATGCCAACCTGTTCTTTTGTAGAAGTCAATTTGGAACTCTGGTTTCATGTTTTTGACAAAACTTTTTTTCTTTCCTAATTTGCACTTCAAATTAAAAAATAACAAATAGGTGTTAATTTAGTGACCCCTTTGTTCATCTATAACCTGACAACCTCCATCCAGAGGATCCCTCCATGCCTGAAGGTACCAGTTTAATGACCCACATGGTCTTTAGAATCTTTCCATTTGCAAGTTACAGTTGGTTGTTCATATTCCTAATTTGTTTGTACCTAATTAGATTTCTTTAGTTCATATGATAGTTAAAGTGAACCATTTGATAGGCATGTAGTAAGCATGGCAGACTATGGTGGATTATATTCAGCTCTTAGAACTGAGACATCTCTCTAAACCCCATTCTTTCTGTTGCCTCCCCTTGTGCTCATTCCCGCTTCTTGAACTTTCTTATGTGTTAATTAAATTAGTTCAGCTTCTTTCCTTATATATTTTATTCTAAAACTCTGGGTTTGAGAAAGAAGTACTTATCCTTCAGGAAAAAATAACATAGGTTTAGATTTTAATTCTCCTGAGTCATACATCCAGTCCCTTGGGGGAGCTTTTCGGGTAGAATAATGAGCCGTGTATCCAGGGTTGCTGCCCATCATGGGGGTTACCAAGAGATGCCTGCTAGTACTCCAAACAGGAGCTGTTGCTCAGTAATTTCTTTTTCTTCTTGTTTTAAATTTCAGGATTTACTGGATCATTCGTGTACATCAGGAAGTGGCTCTGGTCTTCCTTTTCTGGTACAAAGAACAGTGGCTCGCCAAATTACCCTGTTGGAGTGTGTCGGTGGGTCTTTTGTCCACTTCCATTTTGGAAATATACCATGTTAGCTGTGGCCGTAGAAGTAGGATAGAGCTTGGAAAGTTTGCTTCTTGCTGCCTTTTGAGTTTTCTTATTAAACTTAGGAGGTGCCAAGCACCCATCTGGTTATTCAACTTTAGGGGATATGATATGGGGTCTTTGTGCTCCGTGACTCATGTTTGAGCACCTGAGTGAATGAGTGAATGTGAGAATGTAAAGTTCTTATATAAGGGAGTTGTCACTAACTAGTATGGAGAATGCCTAGTCAAAATGAATTGATACAGCCGAGTCTTCCGGGGATTGAATAATGAGAGTTAAGTAGGCTTTTGGACAGTAAGGTTGTTTACTGCAATTCTTTAATCTTTTTCACCCCATCTTAATTCTTATGTTAAAAACAAAATGTTACTAAATATACTCTTAAAAACTAAGGTAAATTTTACTGAATGACTGGGTGTGGTGACCTTTAATCCAGTACTCAGGAGGCAGAGGCAGAGGCAGGTGGATCTCTGTGAGTTCAAGGCCAGTCTGTTCTCTATAATGAAACCCTATCTCAAAAAAGATACACACACACACACACACACACACACACACACACACACACTACTCTTAAAAGTCCTGTGTACCAAGAACTATATACATTTTGAAAGACTTTCATTTTTTCCATACAGCATGGTATTAATGGTCTGTGTATAATTTGTGCTCCTTCATTCACTTAAAATTTTTTATACTCTGTGTGTGTGTGTGTGTGTGTGTGTGTGTGTGTGTGTTGTATGTGTGTGGGTACATGCATGCCACTATACATCTAGAGGTCAGAGGACTACTTTGTGGAGTTGGTTTTCTTCTTATATCTGTGTATGGATCCTGGGGATTGAGCTCAGGTAGGCGTGACAAGCATTTTACTCATTGAATCATCTCACCTGGGTCTTTTGCAAGAGCAGCCAGTGTTTTTAATCACTGAGCCATTTCTTCAGCTCCTTCATATCCAGTATTTTAAAGGACCATGTAATAGTTGACTAGTAGTTTAACAAAAATACTTGAAAAGGATTCTGTACACATTGCTTCTTCTCAATTGGCAGAATTAATTCCCAAGAATTGAGGATTTCTGGGTCAAACATGACTTTTTAAATGGTTTTGTATACTCCAGGGAGATGGTGTAGAATGCTTTGTTTTAGAGACAGACTCTCATGGTCCCAGCCATACCTGAACTCAATATGTAGCTGAGGATGACGTTAAACATCTGATCCTTTTGGTCTGCCTCCCAAGTTCTTACACCACCACAGCTAGGTAAAATGCATTGTTTTTAAAGTCCTAATTTTCAGGGGCTGAGGAGATGGCTCAGTCAGTAAAGTGCTTGCTGTATAAGCACAAGGACTTGAGTTTGATACCAGCACCTGTATAAAAAAGTTGGGACACAGAGGTGTGGGCCTATAATCCCAGTGCTGGGGAGGCAGAAACAGGAAGATCCACCAGCCAGTCTAGCTAAATCTATGGGCTTTAGGTTTAGTGAGAGACCCGACCTCAAAAAATAAGGCAGAGAAGCCATTGAGGAACACACCTGATGTCAACCTCTGGCTTCCACATGCACATACAGGCACATATGCTTATAAATAAAGTCTTAATTTTTACTAGTTTCATGGAGGGTAGGCATTTACAGGTGGTGTGATAGTTTCCATCACCTTTTCATTGCAGTGACGTGCAGGGGTGGCTACAGGAGGTATGATGGATGACTTGGCACTGTCCAGGCTCCTTCCAGGGCTCAGGCTTTGTCTGGGCAGGCAATGCAGCTCCTGCCTTCTTGCTGTTTGTTCCAAGGAGGTTGCCGATCCTCATGAGCTGCCGCCACCGTTCAACGCTGTATGAAAGAGAAACACTCTCAAATTCAGCCCCAGGAACTACAGTAGACAGCACTCAGGTGGCCATAAGGAGTCTTACTGCCTTTCTCTCCAGGTCTGCACCTATTGTGCCCCACTATATGCTGCTCCTCCACAGCAGACTGAGACTACAAAAAGATGAGGAAAACCAACCCAGGTGTGCTCATTACCTACAACCTTTATAGCCAGGTGTCGTGGAGCACGCCTTTAATCCCTGCACTTAGGAAGCAGAGACAGATGGATCTCTGTGAGTTCGAGGCCAGTCTGGCTGCATACCAGGTTCCAGGCCAGCCAGGGAACAGTGCTTTACACATGTGAGGCAAGCACTCTGTCACATCCCTGGCCCTTCATTGGTCTTGTGGATGTTTCTGGGTGTCACTTGAATGTACTTGTTTTCTTCTGTGGTTTCTTTCTGTTTGGGTTATTATTGGCTTTGTTTTCTAGCCAAAACTTCTTGTGTGCGTGCGGGTGGCTCTGCAGCTGCCTGATACAGTTCTGAGATGGACAGCGCCACCTGCCTGGGCAGAAAGCCTCACTGCCCTGCAAGCTTTATCTCCTACTGCATTGCCATCTCGGCTGATCGTACCCTATGTTGATCTCCCCTTCCTTATCTCTTTGATTACCCCAAGTACAATTAAAGAGAAGAATGGAAGGTGACATGTCCTTGGCAAGCTGGGGAGCATGGGGGGTCATGCATTAGTCAGACCAGCTCATGGCAAAATTACCCCATTTTCCAAAATGTGCACTCCAAGTGATTTTCTTTAAAAAAAATTGTGTGTGTGTGTGTGTGTGTGTGTGTGTGTGTGTCTGTCTGTCTGTCTGTCTGTCTGTCTGTCTGGTGTACATATGTGGGTGTGTGTGCCACAGCACACATGTAGATGTCAGGAGACAACTTTGTGGAGTCAGTTCTCTCCTTCCATCTTTAGTGTAGGTTCTGGGGATGGAACTGAGTTTACCAGGCTTGCATTGCAAGTGTCTGTCTCACCAGTTCCCAAGTGGACCTTTTTTAGTGTAGTCCACTTGTGACATCACAGGGGCCATCAAATAAACACCCATGACCAGAGTCAGAATTCAGAACTGTTCTGGAATTAATGTGTTTAAGATTTTGTAGATCCTCTTAAGAAATCCTTTAGGGGTAATGGCAGCACGCACAACCATCTCCTACACAACACTGGATTTTGTTGTTTTTGTTTTTAATCTGTAGAACACGTTTCAAACAGTTCTTCCATGAAAAAATAAATGCATATGTACATTCAGATTTGTATACTTAGAAAATGCCTCCGAGGGTACTTTATGAAGGAGCCAGAGAAACCATTCAGCTATTTACTATGTAACCCACTCCCCCTTTACGGCTTTCGGTACCACATTGAAATCTATGGATCAGTACCATTTTCTTTTTTTTTTTTTCGTTGTTTGGTTGTTTTTGGTTTTTCAGATCTCCCTGTAAGCCCCAGCTCTCCTGGAACTCACAATGTAGACCAGACTGATCTCAATCTCACAGAGATTCACCCGTTTCTGCCTCCCAAGTACAGTGCTGGTATGAAAGGCGCCCAGCTCAGTACCATTTGCTAAGCACTGCTACCTTTCATGTGTTTTTTTTTTTGTTTGTTTGTCTTTAATATTTTATTTATTATTTGTAGCCACCATGTGGGTGCCTGGGAATCAAACCCAGGTCCTCTGCAAGAGCAGTCAGTGCTCTTAACCTCTGAGCCATTAAAAACCATATGCCAGGGGTTTCTACCTTATGACATTGCAACTTGACATTGTCATCTGCACTCATAGCTATCCTGGGACACACTGGCTCAGTGGCCACAGGTTAGACACCCGAATCCTATATGCTTCAGTAGAGAAATTTCATTATAAACTGAGCAGTTATCAGCTAAATTATGTGATGCTGATTGGAAAGCAGTTTATTGTCACAGCGTTATGAACAGGGAGAGGCTGGTTCTGCCTTCTTTTTAATGCTTTCTCAGGCTAAGTATTTACACTCCCCAACTGACTCTGACTCTGCCCAGCAAACAATGAGAAGGATTAATAGTTTCAGGGGCTAGGAGTTGTTTCACATCCTGTTTACCCTCCCACATCATCTGTTTTACTGTCCACAGGGAAGGGCCGGTATGGAGAGGTGTGGAGGGGCAGCTGGCAAGGGGAAAATGTTGCTGTAAAGATCTTCTCCTCTCGAGATGAGAAATCATGGTTCAGGGAAACAGAACTGTACAACACCGTGATGCTGAGGCATGAAAATATTTTAGGTAAGTACAAGAATAAGCCCTCATTTACTGATCTGGGTAGATAGAAGTGCCTGCCCTGCCTTCTTTTGCTTTGCCAAATCTGAATTCGAGAGTCCCTTTTGGAAGGCAACATAAGAACCCTCAGCATTTATAAAGTATTTAACTTTAACACCAATTTCTTGTTTAAATCTGCACATAGGTTATCAATTTCCTTGGATGGGAAAAGGAACTCTGTTAGGGTTCGGTGGGTTTTATTCCTATACCTGCAGTTCTTATTTAAACAATGGAGACTTGCTCCACATTGTTCACTTCAAGGCTTCTTGGGCTGTCTACTTGCCCCACCCTTCCTGAATATTTATTACTTGAATCAAACTAAGAAAGGTCCTTGGATTCTTTCCTAGAGATTCACAGCTCCCAGGGATGTCATAATTAGATGCACATTCCCTCAAACTAAGCATCATTTTTTTTTAAAGACCAGATTTACAGAGGGATTCAGCATACATTTTAATTTGAAAACTCCTCTCATACTTCTGGGACTCACAAAGTATAGATGAATTTTCATCATCTTATCACTAAAGCTTAGCAACACATAAGAAATATGTAAAGTACCCACCACTACAATCCTGCTATGGCTGTAAAGAGGGTAGACAGAGTCCTTGTGCCCACTGACTTCTATAGTTTCGAAAAGTTTCTCCAAATGTGTTCATACTGATATAAATGGTAAAAGCTGCCAAGAATGCTTCCTTAATAGGAAAATAAAGTCTGTATAGAATTTAACTGTACCGGATAGTGTTAGCCATTGTATGGCTGATGGATTAGGCCTGACCATTGTACAGTTCACTTCTATCACACTGCTATCAATTTAGCATTTAAATGTGAGCGAAACTGATGATTGGGTGGCTGTCTACAGTTTTATTCAGCAAGGTGGTAGTTCCATGTCAGGAACATTTCCTTCCCTGCTGCTGCTGCCTGCCTACTTCTGACCCGATGGCCCACCATTACCTAATGTTTCTCAAGTAGAAGGCTGCTGCCGTCTTCCCATTTCTAGTCTCTCACTCCACACAGAATTGTCTTCCTATAGGGAACAAAGAATTCTGTTTTACGTGTCTTTGATTGCTCCCAAATTGACCCACAGCACTGATGACTTCTAGGCCTGACGTTCATGACTCCCTAGTTCCAGGTTGCAAGAAATCTTTTAAGCTAAGCTTCAACTATATATATGTCTATATGTAACCACTCCCAGTATTTCCATTTTGTGGGACTGTGAGAAACAGGTGGCTTTGATCTTGTTTGAATCGTTCTGGATTATCCACTATCCCCTTTCCACCCTTCAACCACCCCTTCCTCCTTCAAAACATCTCAGTCTCTGCGAGTCTTTCTGAGTAGACTCGTTTGTGCCTTTCTGCACACCCTTACCTTATAGTCCGCTGTAACTTATCAGTCACTGCCTGGGTTGTGTGAGGGAGCTGATATGCAGTAGCAATAATGACAGCCATAACACCACTACCAGGAGTAGTGGTGGATGGTTACTGCACAGTGAGCCCTGTTGTCAGTGCTTCATGTGTGTGCGCTCCGGTGCCCTTCATCACAGCTGTAGAGAGCAGGTACTCTATTTTCCCAGTTTTAACTGATGAGACTGTTGATGCTCAGAGAGAGAAAATAGGGCAGTGGCAGTCATGCTGAGCCATCCAATCCTTAATCCTTTACCACAGTTCGCTGCTGGGCACTGTGGATGGTCACATATTGCAGGAGAAGCTCTTCTTACATTGTAGAGTCAGGCTTGGAGGTGAACATTCATTTATAGTCAAATTCCCCGTCTTCGTTTTGCCATTGGAACAGACTGAGATTGAGCAACACAGTAAGATTTGATTGTGTAGAAGCTGTGGTGTACAACAGATGCTTATCTTTAAACAGTAGAGTGACTCCTAAAAAGCATGAGAGGTCCGAAATAGCCACGGATCACTTCTCTACTTCTGGGACTCACAAACTCATATGTAAGATCCTCTGGACATTGTTGTGTTTTGCTGATAGTTCCTCAACTATTGCATTGCACACTGAGAACAAGAATCATTTCCACTGATCTTGCTTTCACTACCAGGCTGAGCACAGTATCCATCCAGCACATGGTAATACCTAGTAAATACTAAGTTGGGTTAGAAATTCTGAATTCCTGAGATCTTTCTACCCTCATCTTTCTACCCACAGCTGTGTGAATGGTCTTGTCTCTTTAGCTGAGAAAGCTCATAGAAAAAAACGTTTTTCTTAAACTTTTCCTGAGGGTTGGGGCATGGCTCAATTGATAAACTGTCTGCAAAGATGGGGCTAGACCTGAGTTTGAATCCCCAGCATGCACATAAGTGCTGAATGTGACAGGCACACACCTGTAATCCCAGTGCTGGTGGGATGGGAGTGGAGGCAAGTGGATCCCTGGAGCTCACTGGCTAGCCAGCTCACCTGAATTGGTAAGCTCCAGGGTCAGTGAGAGACCCTCTCTCAAAATATAAAGTGGAGAAACTGCCAGGCATGGTAGTGCACTAAAATATAAATAACCTGGGCCACATTATGCATTGTTTTTGGAGACAGGTTCTCATATTGCCCTGACTGGCCTCAAACTCACTAAGTAGCCAAGGATGACCTTGAACTTCTGATTCTCCTACCTCCACCTCTTAAGTGCTAGAATCATAGACGTGTACCACCATGCTGGGTTTATATAGTGCTAGGGAGCAAATTCAAGGCAAGCACTCTAGTAACTGAACTACATTCCCAGCCCTACTTTATATAATTTGGGTATAAAGTTTAGTGTCATTAAATCCATTGGCATTATTGTCCACTGATCACCATTTTTCAACTACAGAAATTCCTTATACTCTTAAAAGTTTTGTTGAGGGCTAGAGAGATGGTATAGTAGTTAAGAGCACTGGTTACTCTTGTAGAGGGTCCAAGTTCAGTTCCCAGCATTCACATGGCAGCTAACAACCATCCATAACTCCATTTCCAGGGGATCCAACACCCTCTTCTGGCCTCTGCAGGCATTGCATAACACAGGTACACTTACCATATGTGCAAGTAAAACTCTCATACACATTTCTTTTTAAAGTACTGCTAGGGCTGGAGAGATGGCTCAGTGGTTAAGAACACTGGTTGTTCTTGCAGAAGACCCAGGTTTGAATCCCAGCACCCACATGGCAGCTAACAACTGTCTGCAACTCCAGTTCCAGGGGCTCCAACAGCCTCTTCTGTCCATGGGCATTACATGACACAGGTGCACTTGCTTAATGCAGGCATAACACTCATATACATAAAATAAAAATAATAAAATATTTAAAAAGTAAAAAAAAAAAAAGTACTGCCAATGGGCTGGTGAGATGGCTCAGCAGGTAAAGGTGCTTGCCATTAAGGCTGATAATATGAGTTCAATCCCTGGGACCTACATGGTAGAAGGAGAAAACTGAGTCCTGCACATTGTTCTCTTGCCTCCCCAAATGCACCATGGCACCCACAGCACACACACATACACACACTTAATAATAAATGTAATTTAAAAAATTTTAAGTGGTGTTAAAGGGCTGGGGAGAGAGCATTTTAGATTAAGTGCTTGCTATGCAAGCCTGACAACCAGCGTTTGGATCCCTAGAACCCATGTAAAAGCTAGATGTAGTAACACTGGCATTAAAAAAAAATTTTATTGATTATTTTTATTTTATGTGTATTTGAGTATTTTGCCTGCATGTATGTAAGCGCACCCATGTGTGCAATGCCCATGGAGGTCAGAAGAGGGTGTCGGATCCCCTGGAACTGGAGTTGCAGATGGTTGCTAGCCACCATGTGGGTTCTGGGAACCAAGTTCAGGTCGTCTGCAAGTGCAGTCAGTGCTCTTAACTGCAGAGCCATCTCTCTAGCCCTACACTTGCATTTTGTAATCCCAGCGTACCTCTACTTAGAGATTGGGGATGGAGACAGAATTGCTAGTTGCTCGTGAGCCAGCTAGCCTGGCATATGCAGCAGTGAACAATGAGAGACTCTACTTCAAACAAAGTGCCAGATGAGGACCAACACCTGAGGTTGTCCTCAGATGCCACACATAGGCGATGTCTTCACACATATTTCCCCTCACATGCATGAACACACACACATATATATATATATACACACACACACACACACACACACACACACATGAGTGCACACACACAAAAGCACTGTTGACTATTTGGTGTCATAATTTTTTCAGACAAATGGGGGAGTGAAGCAAACTGCCCCTGAAATCATAAAATTAAAATGTTCTTACATATTTACAGTGTGTTAGATATCATGTTAAGCGTTTTACATACAACACATCTTGTTTATTGATTTACCTTTTGGTATTAATGTTGTAATCCTCTGGGGCTCAGATCATTTTAGTTCTCTAAGAGCCTGGGAGTGTGACTTAGTAAAGTAAAAGGTGTTTGGCCTAACCACCACTGGGTGTGTTAGTGGCTGTACCAGAGCCCCCACCTGCAGGCACCTATTCAACCTCTTTTTAACAATGGACTGCTTTGATTCCAAACATAAACATCCCGTAATAGTGCTCCAGCACTGGGAACAAATGTAGTTTTATAAACTTGAGAGAAACATTTGAAAAAATAACAAAACCCCTGCATGTTTCAAAGTCATTTTTCCTGATGGTTTGGAACATAACGAATAGGACAAACACAATCCTTTTTTAAGACCTAAGAGACCCAGGGAAGGTGCGAGTATAAAGGTTGGCTTATTATATATGATTATTTTTTCCTGGGTGGGAGAGGAATCAGAGGCTAGTGCACAAATATATGTTAGTGGTTTGTTTCTTTGGAGTGGTACTTGTTTGGTTTGGGTGTTAGTTTTGGGAACATGAATGAAGATTAAGAGTTCCTTTATGTGCTCAGAATGTATAGAGGTTTTATGTCTCTACATTTGTCACTATCTCATTTCTCTTGAGGACCAGTTCAGTTGTCATTTCCTGATGGAAGCCTGTTCTAATATCTACTCTGAATTATTAAAAATATTTACTTTAGAAAAATATTATTTAGTACACTTCAGAGAGTACAGCAGGCATGACAGCAAAAGAATGCCTGCCTATGCCGAGCTACTAGAATTCCTGATTCTGGGCTCCTACTACCCTTTGCATACGTGTGTTGCAGCGCTTTTCATGTTGGGTTGTAATTTTTCCCTTTCAGGTCTATCTTTTCTAGCCCACAAACATTACCCTTGTGGTATTACGATGTAGCTGATAAAGAACATCACAAATGTTCATAATATTTGACTGTTCTTTTTTTATTTGAAGAATTAATCATTTATTATTAATTCACCTCTTTATTCTACACTAGAGTAGGTATAGGCCAGAGACACCATGGGAACTGTTCACGTTACATAGCAAACCACAACAGGGTCAGGCCTAGAAGGCAGGTCTTCAGGTTCCAGGTTTTGTAGGGTTTTAGGGTACTCAGTGAGTAATCTATGCTTGGGACATTCACATTTCAAAGAGTTTTGCACTTTTATGGGTGAGCACAGAAGTATTAATCTTACCTGAATCTTAACACAGCACATTTTTTTTTTAAAGGATTACTTACAATGGTAACTTTCCTATTAATTAGCAGTGCCCCTTTCAGGAATAAAAACTACTATTTCCTTGGTTATTTTTTGTAAACCTGCTCTCATGGCAATAAGTTATTTTTTGTTATAGATTGCATCTACTGAGTAGCTG
Source organism: Nannospalax galili (assembly GCF_000622305.1). Lineage (NCBI taxonomy): Eukaryota > Metazoa > Chordata > Mammalia > Rodentia > Spalacidae > Nannospalax > Nannospalax galili. Next base: position 2,292,791 of record NW_008345687.1, on the reverse strand, counting down.
TTTTGGACATTCAGTTACAAGGTGGAGTTCTCACACGTGTTCGTTGTGTTCTTCCCAGGTTTCATTGCTTCAGACATGACATCCAGACACTCCAGTACCCAGTTGTGGTTAATTACACATTACCATGAAATGGGATCGTTGTATGACTATCTTCAGCTCACTACTCTGGATACAGTTAGCTGCCTTCGAATAGTGCTGTCCATAGCTAGTGGTCTTGCACATTTGCACATAGAGATATTTGGGACCCAAGGGAAGCCAGCTATTGCCCATCGTGATCTAAAGAGCAAAAACATCCTGGTGAAAAAGAATGGACAGTGCTGCATAGCAGATTTGGGTAAGCTTTTACAAGGTTCTCAATTGCCAGTGTTACTAATGTCATATGACAGTGTTGAGCCAGCTTGTACCTCCTGTTCCTTCTAACATGCAATTCTAAACAATGTCAGACTTTCAGAAAAGTTGAACATAATTATCATCAGCCACTGTTTATCTACCACTTGAATTTCACCAATAATGTTTTACAGTTCGTTAATCTTTACTATATACTCATCTATTCATCTATCAGCTCATGTTAATTTTTGATACATTTCACAGTAAATTGCAGACATAAGGACTCTTTTCTCTGACAACTTTAGCATCCAGACTAATACCTCATTAACTGCCTTATTTCTTCATTCTTCTTTCTTTCAGGTAAAATTCACATATCATGAAACATACTAATCTTACATACATTCTCAGAGTTTGGGCAAAAGCCATAAACCCCAAATGTCTATTGAGACTTTCCTATTATTCTACCAAGTCACCTCAGGCTCTTTCACTCAGTCACTACTCCACCATCAGAGGCAATAAATATTGTTGCATTCTGATTTCACAAACTTTTACATGAAAGTAGGTATACAGCTAAATACTTTATGGAATGGTTTGTCTTAAAAATGTGTTGTTCTTCTATGACCAAGGCAAAATTACCATTTTGAGAACGTAATCCTTAAGCAAATTCACTCTTTGCCCACTGGAGCATCTCATTCTTACTGTGTTAGGATACTGCTAATGAAGCGTTAATGGTACTACAAATGTGACTCTTTTCATGGATGGTGGCAATTATGTAAAATAATATTTATCCTAGATACCTAGAATATTGGCTGAATAATTATGCTAATAACTGAATTGTAATGTTGCATATTCATTTAGATCAACCATTGAGACCCCTCATTCTGATAAAGGTTTAAACAAAATTTGCTTTAATGATGTAATAAATTAATTAATTATTTAGTTATGGTGAAGGAAACTCTTACGGATTTTGTCATAACTCTTAGAGCCAGAGTGATTTTGGGTGTGAATTCCGGCCTTCTCTGTGATTTGCTCTACATTTTTACATGTTTATTTTCCAATGTGTTTGCTGGGCTCAAGCTCTCACACCACTTACACTCTGTTCGAGGGGCAAAGGGACTTTGCCAAGTGTGTGTGGCAGGGGGACTGCTCCAGTGTTGATGTCATGCACTGAACTTTTGCATAACTTGAAGCCTTCAAATAACGTGTTCTGCTAACTACACAATAATATACCTGTCTCACAGGATTCTCATAAGATCCAGGAATTGTGAATATCTGGCAAGTAGTGCTTCAGATCATAGCTGCTGTTATACCTAATGGTCTCAGAGGATGGGAAAATGAAGGCAGATGTTGGCTTTGGTTTATGGGACTTGGTGAGGAGGGAGAGGGGAGATTTTGCCATTAAGCCCAGCTAATTAATGGTTCAACCACATTTCTTTGCATCTGAAGCCTTCCAATTAGATAACATTGGTTACTATAAAAATCTGTGCTGCCAAGTCATTGTGTAGGAAATTGTTACTATTGTGTAGGAAATGGCTCCTTTAAAGACTGTAAGTTGCAAATAATTTTTCATGATCTATCCGGAAATTAAGGATAACTCATTAGAAATAGTGTTCTGTCATCAACATTACCAAAAGAACTATATCCCATTTATTTTTCTACCTTTCTGCTATAAAAAATTCAAACATATAAAAGGCTTGAAAGAATATCAATCACTTCAAGCCTCAAAACCTAGATTTAAGAAGTGAAAATTTTGCAACATTTTCTTTGTATGGTAGTGTATTTTTCCCTAATCTTTAGAAGTCTGTGGTAGATATCACAACACTTTACTTGAAAATACCTCAAAATGTAGCCTCTTGAAAATATCTCAAAATCTATCTCCTCTAAAAATCACAGTTTCATCTCACCTGAAAATTGTAGGGTTCTTACTACATAACCTAGACTAACCTGGGACCTATTTTGTAGACTGGTTTTAAACCTGTGACCCTCCAGTCTCAGCCTCCTGAGTGCTGGGATTATAGATGGGCACCACCACATTTGACAGTTATTTTTCAACTTTTCTGAATAAGAATTTATTCAAAGTTCACAAATGGCATTTTGTTTTGTTCCTCAGTGTCATAATCATCCTCTACTAGGTGAGAAATTCTTTGTGAAACTTAAATTCTTCTGATTTTTTTTTTTTTTAAACTGAGTCTCATTATTTAGCCTTGGGTAGTCTGGAACTCACTTTGAAACTTGTAGCGATTCTCCTGCCTCTGCCTCCCAAGTGCTGGGATTTCAGTGTGCACTGACAAACTTGATCAGGGCTGCAGTCATCTGAAGGCTTGACTGTGGCTAGAGGAGCCAGGTCCACGGAACTGGTCTGCTTTATATGAAGGCAGTTGCCAATATTTTTGCTAATTATGAAGGATGCAATAACATGGAGTCATCATCCTGTGCATCTAAAGCTGTGGACTGCCAGGGTATGAGGTGCACACCTTTAATCTCAGCACTGGGAAGGCAAGGACAAGCAGATTTCTGTGAGTTTGAGGCCAACTTGTTCTACATAGTGAGTTCCAGCCTAGCTAGGGCTACATAGTGAGACCCTGTCCTGAGGGGCAGGGGGAGCTATGGACTTGAAGAGGCATTCACTACAGGTAACTGGAGGGATTTCCAAGGGATCTTTGAATTACGTTTACAGAAACAGCTTGCACCTGTGTGGGGCTTCTCAGTCTATTGAGTGGTATAGCAATCATCTTTAGAATGTCTATATATGCATCAACAAATAATTCCATCCTCAAACCATGTGGGAATCTGTCTGTCCCTAGTGACTAGTGAGGAATAGCAGGTCTCTCTAATTGACTGAAGAATTCAGAAATGAGCCATAGTTTAAGTGCTTCGGAACCATTTAACGAGAGAGATGCACTTTGACTCAAGGTTCAGCTTATTGCTGTCTGTTCCCATGATTCTAGGGGAAGGCCTATGGGTTCGGCCAGCCTGATTACTCTGTTAAGCAGCTGTTCCTTTGGGGATGCAGCAGAACATGTCGTGGCCTGCCCTTTATCGAGTGATAAATTACCTCAGATTTCTGATATCTCACTGTTTAAAATTTGTATTTGGAGATTGATGGAGCTTGAGAGCTTAATTTGCATCTTTCTAAGACACATGTTACATGTGAGCCTGTTTTCCCATGGGCTTCAAACACGGCTTTAGTGCTTTTATCTACCACTTATGTACAAGTTCTGTGTCCTAGAGCTTCCGATATTAACCTGATAGCCTCAGGATCTTCGTGGCATTAGTCCTTTCTTCTGCTCTACTGAAGTCACCAGTAATCGTGAGTTATTCTGGGTGTAACACAGCTGTGGCCACACTTGCCACCAGAGGGTGCTATCAATAGGGGCTGTTTTAAAATCCTTCAGCAGCCCTCTAGGAGATTATAAGTGAGCTAATTACACTGTTGTTTTTTTCCCTTTAGGCCTGGCAGTCATGCATTCCCAGAGCACCAATCAGCTTGATGTAGGAAACAACCCCCGTGTGGGGACCAAACGCTACATGGCCCCTGAAGTTCTAGATGAAACCATCCAAGTGGATTGTTTTGATTCTTACAAGAGGGTTGATATTTGGGCCTTTGGCCTTGTTTTATGGGAAGTGGCCAGACGGATGGTGAGCAATGGTAAGTGATGTAATACTGTCCTTGTCCATAAAGGCATAAGGGAATAGGGAAGCCCATGTGTTTCTTCAACATACTTGTCTGGCATTGGTATATAGATTTGATTTATGGCAGTAAGTTTGGTGTGACTCATTGCACTTGATACATAGGAGGGAAAATGACAATTGAAGTTCCAACTGTTTTTGTAAAACCTAATATTTTTTTCTTGGCTTTTTATTTGGATTGGTCCGTCTCTCCGTTTTTTTCTGTCTTCCCGTTTGACTTTCTTTTCAACACTCTTTCCGCTTTGCTCCTCCATAAATTAGGTTGAACTTAAGGGAAATACTTAGGTAACCCTAAGGGTAAGAGTTCTGCTGCTGCAGTTGTTTTTTCATATTAGGGTGGAATTATTGAGAGACGTCTCTGTTTTCACACTTGGAAGACATTGCTTTATAAGAAAGCATGCAAGACTGAATGAGTTCAATTTAAATTCAGGGAACTTGGATGGGATGCTTATGTTGATTTGAGTGGTATTATGAAGTGGTGTTGTCTTGGCTAATAGGGAAGCATTTGTTGCTCTTTTCCTTTCTTTTTTTGTGAATTTTATTTATTTATTTTTGAGAGAGGGCTGGCCTGAAACTCAAAGAGATTCTCCTGCCTCTGCATCCCTAGTACTGGAATTAAAGGTGTATATAACTATGCCTGGCATCTTTGTCACTTATTTTTGACCTGGGTCTCCCACACTGAGCCCTCTTGTCTACAAGGTACCTAAGTCAGCCTCACGTAGTGGAACTTTACATTGTATTTGGAAAGTACTAATTATTATTCTATCAAACTAGGCATGCCCAGACAACCCACAGAGTGTTTTTTTCTAGCAGAATCCCTTGAATCAACTTGATGAACTTTCTTCCTATTTTTATTAAATATGTGTCTAAACTCATCCCAGGAAAACAGAAACCAAAATGCTCTTTAAATATTTATTCATTTTCAAAAGCTATTTTACATTTTACCCTCCTGTGAACCATTGGGATCCTGGGTAGGAATCTTCTACCAAACAGTACATGAAATCTAACGTCTGTGCAGCATCCACTGGCCACTGATACTTTTTTCTAAGGATTAAGATTTTTGGAGTAAATAAAAGTTTTTATGACTAACACAGCCAGAGATTAAGAGGTTCTGTGAGGGAAATGGAGTTGAGCAATTTGATACGGTTTCCGTGTATAATAATTGAAGTTGGGGTGTCTTCATGGCAGCTGCTTCTGTGACATCAGTGCGCCTGCTTGAACACACCCTTTGAGAACATATGACAAGTGTTTCAGATTAAACGTACGTGGATTGTAACTTGACAGTTCTTTTTAATGGGGCCATGAACATTTTTCTGGTGATTGTTTCCCAATCCCCTGCCTTGGCGATAGTGCCATCCAAGTGTCTTGAGACCTATTTGCAACAGAGAGATTGCTTTGCTGGTTTATAAAATTCTGAATTTTGCCTGAGATTGTGCGTGAACACCATATCCTCATCCCTCCCCAGTCATTTGTGAGTGCCTTAGAATTGAGAAAAAAATAAAATAAAATTCTGTTAAATCTCCCTTAACAAGAAAGAGAATTAGAGGATTTGTGCCAAAGTAATCTGTGTGATGGGGGAACTTCCCCTAAGGAATAGGAAGCTGGTGGCCCTGGCCAACACGGTAGCGTTAACATTTCCAGCCGTGGGTGTACAGCCCAGAGCCAACCAGGCTGCTAGGCAGGAACTTGGGGTGTGGGCTTTGTAAGAACTCATGTTGCAAACTTGCTCCCTGTGTCATAGGCATAAACCCAAATGGCTTTTAAAGCTTAGCTGTGATTAATAGTACTTAGTTTGAAGTTAGAGTCATCAGTTTAAAATTTAGCTTAACAAATGTCAGTTTGCTTGTTAGATCCTGTGATTAGGTTATTTTTGGAAATGAGATATCGTGGATAGGAGAGGAAGGGAGAATGTTTTGGTTGTTTTCTGATTTATTGGTCTCCCCTTTGCATCATCGTTTAGACTGCTAGTTATTTCCTACGATGTCGTGGGTTGAGCGTCTGTTCTATGATGTGGTTTGATTTTTTTTTTTTTTTTTTTTTGTAAGGGAGAGAAAAGGGACTCATGTCTCATTTTAAAGTAGGTATGGTCCTCTGGCAATGACTCATTTGATCTTTCCTTTTCTCTTTCACCAGTCCCTCTTCTTCCATGACCATTCACATGCACACACAACACATGCATACATCCACATACACAGAGCCACAATTAGTTATCCAAACTCAAGCTTGAAATTGTTCAATGCTTCTTATAAACTTATTTTATTAGTATTATTTTAACTACTCCCTCACACAGAAAATTGAGTAGAAAGAAAAGTAAGAGTAATTTTGCCTTCTAAGACTAGCATTCATGTTCCTTGTCCTTCTGAGACTAGAAGCCAGCCATATCCCCACAGGTAGATAGGGAAAGGCCACTGGCAAGTAACAAAGATGGTAAACTGGTTTCTTAACCTGAGACAAAGGCCCAGGGTCTTTTTCTTCTGCCAGCAGGGTAGCTCCTCCAGCTGACCAGTTCAGACCAGTTTAGATGAGTCAAGGCCGGACCTGGACAAATCCTTTCTTGGGGCTGTGAACCAATCAGCCCTCTCTTCTTTATTTAAGTTGACTAATCTAAAATTAAGGGACCCACTCTTATAACACTAAAAGCACTTAAGAGACCCAGGCCCTGCTAGGGAGTTTGGGTTTTGTTCCTGGATCCCCTCCCCACTTGCTGGGAGTCTTTCTCTCTGTGTGCGCTGTTGTGTGGGTGTGCTGCTTCACTTTTAATACAACTGGTTGCCTGTTGCTGCCTGCTGTGTCTGAGAGCCTTCCTGCCTTTTAATTCATTAATTGGTTGAGTGAAACAAATCAAGACCCCTAGACACACTCTGCATGCCTGCTTTGTTTCAACTTGGTGGTTACCATTTTTCTTGGATGTGACTTTTAATGTTAACGTCTGTTCTTATTTTAAATGGTCAGCATGATATTTTATTAACCATTCCCATATTGTTAGACATCCTATATCTCCCATCTGAGGCCCTTCTTAGACATTTTTGTGCATATAACTTTCTGTTTGGGGAATTTAATTCCTCATCTAAAAAGAAATAGACTTAATAGGTCAGAATATAGGCATTTTTATGGCTTGGCACACATTGCCAAATTGCTTTCCATAAGGGTTATCCTAATTTACAGTCTATCCCTCACCCCAGGGTGTGATGTACCTATTTCACTTTCTTCCCACCCTTAGGAACTGTCATTAAAAGAATATATATTTTTTAAAATTATTGTGTATAAAATGTACCTCATTTCAATGTATGAATATCTTATATTAAGGTTATTATAATTATATATCCTTTGAGTTTCTGAGTCCATTATAAAAATTGATGACCAGATAGTTCTCTTGGAGCAATATGATCCTCAAGTGAACCGTGAACATAAAAAGATGTCATATTTTGTACTTTTATTAAAATTTCACATTTATTTTCTTTTAATAATAAACCTCACACTGATTCTGTGCAGGAAATGAGAGTTTAGTCCATTTTCACATTTAAAAATTCTTCAGTAGTGTCTTTTGGGATTTATTGGTGGTGGTAGTTTCATACTGAATTACTGACTTAAGTGATGCTAAGGTTGGTGAATGTGATACCCAGGATATGAATATGCACATTTGTCAATAGAGAAATCTTGAGAAGGCAAAGGAGATGCTAGCAAACATCTGTAGAAGAGAGGGCAAAGCTGTGTGTCTCTGTGGCACGTCGTGACTTCCTGCTTCCTGTGTTCTTCTATCTTTTATTATTCTGGTTCCCCGGGCATGGCTTATAGAAACCTGTGTGGGTGGTACCCCAGAGCTCTCTACTGTTGCTCCTTGGCTCACTGGGGCCAGAGAACTCACTGGACTCTCTGGGCTAACATTTTGGTCTCCCATATTATGCTATGACTATAATTTAGATTATTTTCATCATTGAAAAAATATTGATAGTAGTACCCACTTGGAAAGATCATGATGCTTAAATGAGATGTTAGTAAAGCACCTACTGTGTGTTTGGTGTGTAATAAGTGCATTGGCTGCCACTCTTTGGCTCTTTTCAATTGAAATAGAAAGTTTCTGGGAGCTTATAGATCTTACCTTCCCCACCTCCCACCTTCTCTTCTCTGTATTACATGTGTTCCCCGCCCCCACCCATAAGGCCCTGTAGGAATACCCTTTTGTTTCACTGGCTTTGATTATTTTGTGGTAAAATTCAGTGTTCAGATTTGTCAAAAAACTATTGTACAACAGACAAAAATTCTTTCCGACCAAGCTGTACCTTTTATGGGGTGGGCACTAGGCAACACTTGTTAGAGTGAACGTATGTTTGGCACACGTAGTTTGGGAAACCTCTTCTGATGTATTCTTGAGCTTGCCAGGGAGCCGCACGTGTTTCTCTTCCTAAGTACAATGGCTTGTGTACGGGAACCATGACAACGCTTGTTTCTTCAACAGCTGCCTATCCAGCATGTTTCATGACGTGATTTCACTACCTTATTGTGTACTAAAGGTTGAGCAAATGAATCATAACAGGGAAATTTTTTCCTATTTGTTAAAATAATTTCAAAGTTTTTATTCACTTATTTTTAACCTTTAGGGGAATGACTTGGGGCAGGAATATAGAGACGAGGTTAGAAGAAGATTATTTTGTTCCTGTGATTTCCTGGAATTCTATGTCCTTGATTTAGAGAGCCCGAACAGAGAGGGCAGTCAGTTGGCCTCATACTGAAATAACCTGAAGTCATCAGAACTTTCTCAGATGCTGTGCGCTTGATGTCTTTCTCCTGATTCACCTCTAAGACAGATATTGGCATCAGACTTTGTAGCTGTCTCAGCCTTTAGTGCACGGTACCCTTTTCTCAAGAGGCCTGCACAACTTAACTTGATACTTGAGCATTTGTGGTTCTTTTGTCTTTCTCTAGGTTCTGGGGGATATGCAGGGTCTAATTTGTAGAGCAGCCATCCAGCTACCCTAGATTCTCTGCCCTCCTCTGTGACTGTCTGTGATAATACTGGATATTTCAGTTGTGCCTGACTACAGAGTAATCTATAAACTGTTGACTTCTGCTTTGCTACTGCTATGAGACTCAGTTTTAAAAATTAGCTTTATAATTTGAGTAGGGGTTCCTGCAAAGGAGGTTGGTTTTGACTTTGAGTAATATCTGTGGTTCTGAATGGGTTACAGTGGAGGTGGTGGGGTGAGAACACAGCTGTCATGGCCTTCTTTTACCTAGCAGGGAGCTGAGCCCCTCTTTCAGTGCCAGACCTGCCTTCAGAAAGGACTATTGGCTGTGGGGTCCTAATTGTCAGACTCCAGGACTCGGAGGTTCACAATCCCTTACCCACAAAAATGTCTTCCTTGCTTATTTGTCAGTGAGGAAGTTCTAAGAGGGCCAGTATTCTGTCTTTGACGTTCCTTCTGTCATGACCAGTCTTATCCATTTATCCCTTAACCATCTCTTCTTATGTATGCCATAACATGAAAAATATTTTGAGATTGTTCTGTGAGGTGTAGTAGATCAACTAACACAAATACTGGATGTCCCTCTTTGGACCCTGTTGCACCAGGAAGATACCCTCCTGTAAACCTGTCATTTTCCAAGACCCATTCTCGCACATAGTACCTTCATGGTTTGTTTCCGTATCCAAACATCATTTGTACCTATATCATGTGAGTTTTGTTTGTTTCATATTGGTCTCCCTCCCTTCCTTCCTTCCTTCCTTCCTTCCTTCCTTCCTTCCTTCCTTCCTTCCTTCCTTCTTCCTTCCCTGTCCTCCCCTCCCCTCCTCTGCAGTCCCCTCCCTTTTTCCCTCCCTTCTTCCCTCCCTCCTTCTCTCCCTCCCTCCCTACCTCCATCCTTCTCTCTCTCTCCCTTTCTTTCTCTCTGTCTCTCTGTCTCTCTCTCTCTCTCTCTCTCTCTCTCTCTCTCTCTCTCTCTCTCTCTCTGCCTCTTTCCTTTCCATCACTGTGTAGCCCTGGCTGACCTAGAACTCAATATGTAGACCATCTCCCCAATGCTGGAATGAAAGGTATGCACTACCGCTCTGTTTGATAAAAAAGAGCTCATATTGGCTCTTTTCAAACTTAATTTTGTTTTGAGAGAAGTTAATATCACTAGTGGAATTGGTAGACGAGTATCACACATGGCATAACGTGGATGGAAATGATACAAATAAATATACAATCAATAAAATGAGAGATTTTGTCCATTTAACACATCATATCATCTCATGTTTGAGATATTGCCTCTCAGAAGGCAAATATGAATCACTCATGGTCTTCTTTCCAATGCTCTAAATATCTGAAAGATTTCAGTATTTCTGTAGGAATTAACTGTCAGCAGTGGCACTCTATGGATACAGATGCCGGGACTCTGTTCTCACTTGCTACCTGGATGTCAGATGTGACTACCCCAGTTGGAGACTGAACTGTGAAGCAAGCGCTGTAGCCTGAGAGTTGCATAGAGAATAGTGCACGCGTTATCCCATGGTTGGTTTGTTGGGGAGAATTCTAGAATATAAGCAGAAAACTGGGTCTAGCTCAGGTTTGCCATTGGTTAGCAGTGAACCTCAACAATGTGTGTTCCATAGTTTTTTTCTCCTTTTGGAGGATAGGAAAGGTATGACCTACATGGTGCCAGTACCCCATCCATGCCTGTTTTCCTTACTGTCGAGTTAGTCAAAGTGTTCTCGAATCCATTGTCCCTTTACTGCAACAAAGAAATTCTCAAAGCCAAAGGTTTGCATAACTTAGTTGGCAGAACACTTGACTGATAATGGTCCCTCCAACCCACATGAGCCTGTTTATTTTAGCTCTGCCCCTGCTGTTTAGTAGGACACATTTTGCTGAGGAGATGTATTTGGTTGTAAAGTATTCCTTGACTCTGGTGGTGTCATGTAAAATATAGTGCATGCTTCTTGTCACCTTTATAAAATGTAAAAAGTTATAAATGGTATAAATACATCAAATATCAAAGGTTTTAGATAAAGGATTATGACCAGAGAGTCAACATTGATATGCTTTAGTATCTCTAGCATAACATAAACTCTGAGGAAGCTGATAAACAACTAAAAATCTAGTTTAAAAGTGATCATATTTTTGTTGAAGAGACAAACTGTCAGAAATCAACAGATTGAGCCACAACAGTTGAGGCAAACTGGGAGGCGGCTAAGTATAGTCTGAACACTGAACTCGGGGACCCTGGAATTATGGAATCACGAGGGCCTTCCCAGAAGACAGAAGGCACAAGCTGAGTCATATATGGGGAGAAGAGAAGCTCAGATGGGCAAGCTTGAGAGGACATGAGGTGCAGGTGGGAATGAGAGGTGCATCCAGACAATGACGACGCTCATTGTGCCACATGAAAGTAAGTGCCGGGGAAGTCCTAAAAATACTCTTTGTGGAATGGCAAGACCTTCAACGGTGGCTGATACCCAGGCATATGAAGGATGGTGGTGGGACATGGACTCTAGTGGGGGATGACCATGGGCAGTACCAGCCAGAAACACATAGAGGAGAAATCCTACCAAGCTTCCTGTTACCTTTCCTCCAGTGACCTTGATTGAGGCAGTGGGTTGTGGTGGAGGATGGCAAGAGGGAATGTGAGGGACACCTGTGATGCACACCTGCATGTAGGGGATGTGTATGCATGTGTGTGGTCCAAGGCTTCTATGGACAGGATCTCGGGGGGGGGGAGGGGGGCTCTTATTTCCAGACACAGTTGCACCACATGCTTTCCAGATTGCATGTTGCAAACATTCTTGTTGACTTACACATGAGCCTTGTGTTATGTATTTTAAAGATTTGGAAAACTACAGTTTGACAGCTGAGGGCTTTACTCAGAGCTGTGCAGCATAGTAGTGCTGGGGGATGTTGAGAAAGACAGATTTGCCCCAAAGAAGACAAAACTTTCCATTAGACATATGCCAGGTGGTGGTGGGGGGGGCGGGGAATGGGACAATTATATAAATCAGTTGCATATGCCCAAAGCTGTGGGGGAGGAGCTTATGAATAATTTCTCTGATTTCTTTCCTGTGGTCCCTTTGAGTCAGCAGCTGTCTTAATGGGAAGGCAAGGCCTGGCTGTTTGTTTCTTCCTTGGCCCCTGTCTAATGATTCTTCTTCCCCTGCATTCCTGTATCATTTGCTGTTTGTACCACTCATTTGGCACTTGAGGTACTTTGTATTTTTAGTTGCTTTCCTGAATTTGTGCTGTTCTCTTTGCTAGCTCATGGGTTGGCAGGTACTCAGTGGACGCCACCTCTGTAGGCTTACAGTTCACTTTCTTACTTGGCCAAACCGATTGTCATATTCAGGCAGAAATGAGGAAGAGTTGTAAGCTGTTCACATTGTCCCTTGACAATGCAAATCATCTTACACCCTGGGCACATAGCCCTTGCCCTCCATCTTTCCTCCCACTTTCTACCATGTAGAAAGGGAGTTTCAGGGAGCTCCTTCCATCTCTCCAGTATGCAAGGCTTGTGATTCTTCGTTCCTACCATCTCTCCACCTAGAACACACCCTCTCCTTGGTATGTTTCGTCCCCCACCTCTTCTTTGCCTCACAACTTGCTCTGAATCCTAGAGCTTCTTTGCTTCCATGGTACCTAGTTTGTAGATGGTACTTAGGAAACTACAGATGTTTCTTTCTCAGAGTTCTAAGAACCACTCTGCCGCTGTTGCATGACTTCTGTTTCTAATGTATGCATAGGAACACACACACACACACACACACACACACACACACACACAGAGTTTTGAAGACCTTTTCTATTATCTAAGGAAAAGAGATACTTGTATTATCACCCACTAGATATTGATTTCCTTGAAAAACAAAATACTGTTTTATACTTTTATGACCCTCAATACATGGCATTCTACACATAGTAGAGACAAGGTACTTTGGGCAATAGAAACAGTTGCTTTTCTTGACCAAGGTAAGGTTCCTTCCAAGAGACTGCTGCAGTTTAATTCCAGATTATTTTGTTGTTGATTAGAAGCACAGCTGAGTTGCATGGAAATAAGCCTGAGCCTTTGGTTAAAGAAAGCAAGGCTTGAGTCAATTTTCCATGCATAATGGATTAAATGGTCTTTGTTTAAAAAGTTGATTCTTTTTGTTAAAACATGACAACATTTAATAAGGTCAAAGGATGACAAATCATAGAAACGCAAAGGGACTCAACTTGTAGAGTGAAGCTTTGGGTTCATGACATTTTGTGCTTTAAATATCCACCTATGTTTGGTTTTCTTTTGTGTTTATTAAAAAAAAATTCAACTTTTTATTGCTGTTCACATCCACATAATCCTTTTGGTGCTAGCCAATCAAGTTACTCCCAAATAGCTTATGCTAAATTTGTAAAGAATTAAGCCAACCTCTTATGTGCATCCCTATTGAAAAATGGAGAGATGGTGAATGGCGCCCCTCTGACTGTGTCCTATGGATGTATGTAGCCTTAGAAAAGATGGAAGTTACTTCTCAGCTCCATGCCCAGTTGTGGTTTTGGTAGTATCTCTTAGTGCTAAAGACTGAAGGCTTTTTTGCTGGACTGCTCCCAGGGATCCTTATGAGGATGAAGGAGGACTCTGAGAAGGTGCAAGTTTCTCCTGTGAGCAGTGGTCTGTGTCTATTAAGAGCTATTGCTGTTTGTAGGAAAGGTTTTATACATTACATGATACACATTACAAATGCAGTTATGCAATGTGGATATGTTACTGAGAATTAAGAAAGTATCAACTAGAGGTTTTAAAATACAATTTAGACTAGTTTTCATTTTAAAAATAAACCCTATAGTTGAATTTGTGAGGTTTAAAAACTCTGTAGTATTTCTGGAACAGATGCTCCTCATCCTATCCAAGCTTCTGCATAAGTGGCTTGTATTTATGCGAGCTTTGTGCGAATGGATTCTTACTGTAATTTCTATGACAAATGAAAAGGGAATTGAAGCTTTTTTAGGGGGCCTGCAAGAACTGGAAAAACTTAATTATACCTTTTACTCAGAGCCTCCTTCTGTCCTCTACAACAACCTGTTATGTGTCTAGGAATAGAACTAAGTTACATGGAAAGGGCTGACAGCTGAGCTAGTCACTGACCACATGCTAAAGTCCTTGATGATCGAAAGGAAGTAAAAGTTTCTTTGGTCTCATCTCTATAAGGGAGGGATCAATTTGCTACTTCCAAGTGATGAAGTTTTAAATTTATTTGTGGAATTGCTCTTCTTAGTGAAAAGTAAGGAAGTTGTATAATTTTGCTGGAAAAAAAAAGTTTTGTGAGCTTTGGAGATGTACAAGGGCAGGAGCTGAAAGCAGCTAAGGGAGGAGTCCAGCCCTTCTGACTAGCCATCTGCCTGCCCAGCGGCTGGCCTCTCACATTTTATACTATGCCTTCAATCCAACAGCAAACATCAGAGCCATCAAGCAGCCATGTCTGGTAGTTAGAGGGCACGACTGCCTGGAGAACGAAGAAGAGCAAATGAGTGTCTCAGATTACATTATTTGCTTACCCCTAATGGGAAGGATTGAGTCAAAACAATGGGTTTTTGACAAAATAATTTTGTAGCAAAAAGGAGTATTTTGATGATGGTCTTGATTTGTTTATTTGATTATTTGATTCTGTATGTTTGTAGCTAACTTTTTATTCCTCTATATGATTTGAAATGGTTTTCTTTTTTTCCTATATATGATTTGTTGAAAACCATATGTAATGGTTTTCTTTTTTCCATGTCTCCCCATTCACAATACAGACCAGGCACAGTGGCCTGGGCTGGGGTGTACATGGGGCAGGATTGTTCTGCCTCCTCTTTCTATACAGTCACTGTAAAAATACAGCTTGTGGTAAGCACCAGGAGGCCAATGGTTTTCTTTAGGGAGGAATTTTATTCCTTTTTCTGTGTGAGAATGAGGGAATGCATGTTCCTGTGAGTACACATGCAGGTGTACATGTGCTTGTGTGTGTAGAAGTCAGAGGTCAACCTTGGGACTCATTCATCATGTGTCATCCACCTTGTTTTTTGAGACAGGATCTCTCAAGAGCCTGGAGCTCATCAAGTAGGCTAAGCTGGCTGACCATTGAGCCCTGTGAATCTGCCTGTTTCTACCTCCCTAGCACTGGAATTGCAAGTGCATGCCCACGCCTGGATTTTTAAAATAGTTTCTGGAATTAAACTCAGGTCTCCATGCTTGTATAGCAATCATTTTACCAGCTAAACTGTCTCCCTTTCTGATTACCTGAGGAATTTTTATCTCAGGTCTCCCCATGCCTCATAGCAGAACTGTTTATAGACACTGTCAGAACAGTTAATAATTGTAATTAGTGAGAAATTTTCATATATTTTCTTCTAATAGATATTCTTCTGATCCCCTGCAGGGCATATATTTAGAGCCTTGTTTTTACTTATTTTAGGACCTACCTGTAGCTTCCAGAGCTGCCTTGATAAGAAGAAGGTGACTAGTACTTTATCCTGTCACATTATAACACATGACATCCCTTAATCAAACCCTGAGGAATGTTTCCTCTCCTGCTAACACAGCACAATTGTCATCCTGTTGCATGCAGGTATAGTGGAGGATTACAAGCCACCATTTTACGATGTGGTTCCCAATGACCCAAGTTTTGAAGATATGCGGAAAGTAGTCTGTGTGGATCAACAGAGGCCAAACATACCCAACAGATGGTTCTCAGATCCGGTAAGAGTGCCAGGTTCTTAGTTTTAAAGCTCACCCAGCAAGTTTCCTGCTCTGATTCTTAGCATTCGGATGATGTGCACTGTTTATCTCCTGTTCTACTTCCCAATTTTATGTAGGTTGTTTGAGCCTAATTGTGTGGGTTTGGAAATTGGTCTCATTCTTGAAGAAACCCAATCTGATAGATGTGGCTAGTGAATGATGACATTCACATGAATGTCCATAATTGACTAGTGTCAGAAATGAGGAGACTTACTACCACTGCTTTCAAACTGAAGTTGTATGTGAAAACTAAGTCTCCTTTCCATCTCTGCTTACCTGGAGTTTCCCTAACAGACTGCTCATAAGTAGTAACAGATCTAAGGCTGAGAAGTGACCCAATTTGCAAACTTCACTATTATCTCTGAGTTAGCAACATTGTTTTTGCAGCATAAAATCTTGAAGGAGTCTGTGGCCCAAGGAATTTGCCTGGTGAGATAAGTTGGTAGTATTAAAAGCCCAAAGGACAGTGTTCATGCAACTCCATGTGGCTTCTTTATCAGTAGTTAAGGCCTTGTCTACTTTCCTAGAGAGGATATAGTAGTGTCTTCAACTTCTCAAGACCTGCAAGGCTCTTTAAAACAGTTGACATGACAGCTGCCCAGTTTCTATGATCCCTGCAAAGTCAGTTTGCTCTTGTGATGTTTGTGCTTTTCTCTCCTTAGACATTAACCTCTCTGGCCAAGCTGATGAAAGAATGTTGGTATCAGAATCCATCTGCAAGACTCACAGCTCTGCGTATCAAAAAGACTTTGACCAAAATCGATAATTCCCTAGACAAATTGAAAACTGACTGTTGACATTTTCAAGGTGTCAAGAAGGAAAAGTTGACATCGTCATTGTCCAGCTGGGACCTAATGCTGGCCTGAACGGTTGTCAGAAGAGACTCCATCTGTCTCCCTCCCTAAGTGGCTGCCCTGACAAGGCAGACATCTCCCCGAGTCATGCTCCAGGG
This sequence comes from Nannospalax galili, assembly GCF_000622305.1. Classification (NCBI taxonomy): domain Eukaryota; kingdom Metazoa; phylum Chordata; class Mammalia; order Rodentia; family Spalacidae; genus Nannospalax; species Nannospalax galili. Next base: position 2,276,101 of record NW_008345687.1, on the reverse strand, counting down.
AAGACACCAAAACCACCCTAACCTCGCTCAAAGACTCAACTGGGCACTTTGTGAACTATTCACACTGCAGAGACAAATGGTGGGCATAGATGGTTTCAAAGGTAGGGAACTGGAGGAACACAGAGAAATCCTAAAAGAGATCTGGGCATTACAACAGTGGCTTTGCATATCTTTCACAGGTCTTCTAGAGGAGGTGGTGAATTTCAATGAGCAATATTGCCTGTGCGTCTCTTCTTTACTGCACTAGGAATTCTTTGCATTCCTTACTCGCACTGTTACTCTTAATTTTAAAAACCCAACTTGCCAAAAACGTTGGCTGCGTATTCCACTGATTTGTCTTTGGATAATAGGAATTCAATTTGGCAAAAAAAAAAAAAATAATAATAATAATGTCAGACTTTGCTGCATTTTACACATGTGCTGATGTTTACAATGATGCCGAACATTAGGAATTGTTTATACACAACTTTGCAAATTATTTATTACTTGTGTGCTTAGCAGTTTTTACAGAACTGCTTCGTGCATATGTTAAAGCTTATTTTTATGTGGTCTTATGATTTTATTACCGAAATGTTTTTAACACTATACTCTGAAATGGACATTTTCTTTTATTATCAGTTAAATTCACATTTTAAGAGCTTCACATTTTTTATGTGTGTAGACTGTAACTTTTTTTCAGTTCATATGCAGAACGTATTTAGTCATTACCCCGACACCACTGAATATATTACTGATTTAGAGGCAAAGATTTCAGTAGAATTTTAGTCCCGAACGCTGTGGGGAAAAAAAAAAAATGCATTTTCTTCAGAATTACCCATTACGTGCATTTAAACTCTGCCAGAAAAAAAAAAATAACTATTTTGTTTTAATCTACTTTTTGTATTTAGTAGTTATTTGTATAAATTAAATAAACTGTTTTCAAGTCAAATGGTGGAATTATTTTTAATGTATAAAAAATATCTGTATAATCTAATGTTTTCTTATGGGAGTAGAAGTACAAAACTAATTTGAAAATTGAATTTACTTTTCAAGATGAGTAATGAGCCTGGGGTGCTGAAGCTGGCACATGCACAGCTTGAATCTGGTATCAGAAAATCGTTGTAATTTCCCCTCTGTTCTTTTACACTGTGATTTTTTTTTCCTCTGCTTTCCCAACTTTATGTTTTTAATTATTTTTATTTTATGTGTATGATTGTTTTGCATCATATGCATTAAACGCCTGCAGAGGCCAAAGGAGGGCATCTGATCTCCTGGAATTAGAGTTACCAGTCATGTGGGAGCTGAGAACCAAGAATCTGGGTCCTCTGCAAGAGCAACCAGTGCTCTTAACTATTGAGCCATTGCTCCAACCCCAAGCTTCCCAACTTTAAAGTGAGGGAAACAGACCTCTCTCATTGATCATTCTCACAAGGAGGTTGTGAACAGGACACAAGGGGGAAGGCTGTTTAGTGCAGGGTCTGAGTGAGAGAGCAGCCTCATACATCCCATCCTGGGTCCCAGTGAGAGAGCAGCCTCATACATCCCATCCTGGGTTCCAGTGAGAGAGTGCCTCGTACATCCCATCCTGGGTCCCAGTGAGAGAGCAGCCTTGTACATCCCATCCTGGGTCCCAGTGAGAGAGCAGCCTCATACATCCCATCCTGGGTCCCAGTGAGAGAGCAGCCTCGTACATCCCATCCTGGGTCCCAGTGAGAGAGCAGCCTCGTACATCCCATCCTGGGTCCCAGTGAGAGAGTAGCCTTATAGCTCCCATCCTGGGTCCCAGTGAGAGAGCAGCCTCATACATCCCATCCTGGGTCCCAGTGAGAGAGCAGCCTCATACATCCCATCCTGGGTCCCAGTGAGAGAGCAGCCTCATACATCTGAGAGAGCTGCCTGGTACATCCCATCCTGGGTCCCAGTGAGAGAGCAGCCTCATACATCCCATCCTGGGTCCCAGTGAGAGAGCAGCCTCGTACATCCCATCCTGGGTCCCAGTGAGAGAGCAGCCTCGTACATCCCATCCTGGGTCCCAGTGAGAGAGTAGCCTTATACATCCCATCCTGGGTCCCAGTGAGAGAGTGCCTCGTACATCCCATCCTGGGTCCCAGTGAGAGAGTGCCTCGTACATCCCATTCTGGTGATTTGGGATCTATCTTTTGCTTTTTTCTCTTTCTATGCACCACAACTCTGTAAGAGTAGGATTTAGAGTAATCCAAAAAAGAGAGGGGTGAGAAATTTCTAGAAGATCCTCTGTAGCTGGTTAGTAACTTACTTAGCAAACATTCACTTAGAGGGAATATAGGCGAGTCACATTTAATGTTTTTAATTGAAAATTAAAATTTGACTTGACTATGTTAACAAATTTAAAGTCTGCAGTTCAGAGGCATTAAGCACTTCCATACTGATGTGCAGGCACTTCTATCACCATCCTCAGAACTCACCTGAACTCTGTATCTGTTAAACACTCGCTCCTCATTCTCCCGCCTTCTCATCCCTGACAACCCTCACTCTGCTTTCATTCTGTCAGTTTGACCACTCTCAGTTCTTCATGTAAGTAGGATCATATAAAATGTTTCATTTTGTGACACTCACTTCATTCTGCACAATGAGATCAAGTTTCATCCATGTTGTAACATGTCTGAACTTTCTTCTTGTTTCAAGCTAATATTCCATGTGTATATATACAACATCTTGTGTATCTGTGCATCGATTGATGGACCCTCCTAATTTTGACTATTGGGGAGAATGTTGCCACAAACACCAGCAGACATATTATATACCTCTGAGTTCTCACTTAAGTTCTTTTGGCTATATACTCAGAAGTCAAATATAATCACATTTAATGTTTATTAAAAGTTTTGCCTACATTTAAAATGTATCCAGCTCGATGAATTTTGAGAAATGTTTATAAATGGCTGGCACCAAGGAAATAGAACCCCGCTGGACCAGCAGAACATCATCAGCACCCAGAAGACTCCTTCCTGCTCACATCTTGCTCCCCAACCCCAATGCTCCTCTCCTGACTGCTGTATTCACTTACAAGTGGAATCATATCACACACGTGTGGGAACGAGTGGGTCAATGGTGAGGGGTCTAGGGTATAAAGATTGTCAGTCCATCAAAACAAGGCTGTTCTGTGTATATTCCCATCAGCTTTGTATGAGCATTCTGCTTGTACATCTTCAGGGGTTCGTAGAATTTTCTTCCTCAGAAGATGGAGAAGTTCTAAGATGAAATAAAAATATCTCAGTTCCCATCTGAGTGTGAGCCTAGCACTTAGTGGTATGCTTCATTTTCATTGTAGCTTGGTCCTTGAGTGACCAATATGACTTCATCTAGGTACCTACTTATTGAGCCTGGCTGCTTCAGCTCTAGGTCTGTAGACCAGTACGTTATATGTAGGTCTCGAACAGCCTTATTTCAAAGCAGTTTAGACCGCATCTGATTTCCCCAGTTGCTGATTTTTTTTTTAAAGAGCCATGTTTTTATTGACTTTTTGCAAATTTCATCCAATATATTTTGATCATATTTAGACCCCCTCCCCATCTGCACCTGTCACATACCCCCCCACCAGATTTCATGTACTCTGTCATATATATTTAGGCCTATCAAGTCACGTTTGTGACTCCAAATGTCTTTTGTGGTGTGTTGATCCACTGAAGCCTGATTAACCTCTCTGGAATCACACACTTAAAGAAAACCAACTCTTCCTCTCTCAGTAGATATCAGTTGTCAATAGTTGCTCAGCTAAGGCTTACCCACTTCCCTACTTCTGTGCTGGGATTTCGTCTGGCTTGAGCTTGCATGGGTCTGTGCGTGCTGTCATCATTACACGTTCATATGAATAACTTTCCAGCTATCTGGAAAACTGTTTCCTTGTGGTCATCCACCACCTCTGGCTCTTTCTGCCCTCTTCTGCAGTGGTCTCTGCGCCTTGGGTGCCAGAGGTTTGATATAGGTGTCCTATTCAGGAATCAGCATTCTGCAGTCTCTTAATTTTTGCACTTTGGACAGTTGTGGCTTTCTGGGTTAATCACCATCTGTTGCATGAGGAAGCTTAGCTGGTGAGAGTTGAGAGATGCATTAATATTTTTTCTGCCCCCTGTTCTGCTATGTTAGCTGAGCCTTTAGGTGTAGAGGTTGCATTGTTGATGTGTCACTTGGGGCTGGGATTCTCACAGACACTTATTCTCTGTATTTGACCAGTTATGGAACTTTGTAATAGTTTCCACAGGTTGCAAAAACAAACTTCTTTGATGTGTGATGACAGGTATGCTTGTCTGTAAATATCAGGATACATATTTAGAATACAGTAAGAAATTGGTTGGTGTAGGGATGTGACGAAAGTAGGTTTTTCTCTACTATACTATAACTTCTATAGTATAGAACTTCTATAACTTCTCCAGCCATGTGCATTTGGTTATGTTTATAGTACCACACATGAGTTTCCTGCCACTGAGCAGGCCTTGAGTCCAATTAGACAGCTGTTGATTACCCCCAAGATAAAAGTGCCACTACTGCACCAGTAAAGATTATTTGCTGGGACAGTCATTGTTGTGGTTCATAGACTTTACAGCTGATGGAATTACCAATTTTCTCTCTTGGCAGTTTATATAATATCTTCTGGTACTATGGGAGCTAGTCTTCAGGGAGGAGACTTTCAGATCAGTTCCAGCTTGATTGCTCCAAATCCTGTGTCTGAAATATGTACTATCTTCAGCAATAGGGTCTTACCTTCAAGTTCTGAGAGGCAATCAAGGACTGTGGCAATAGCCTGTGTTTTTTTTTTTAATTTACTTAATAACCACATAATTAGTAGAAGCATTTCATTACAACAGCATTGACATATTCAATAACAGTTGCCAGAACAAAGATGCATCTCTTTCAAAATTGGCTATAAATTTTTAGGTTCACAGTGTTGAATTAATACAGTTATACATTATTATACCCAGTATAAACCTATAAGACATAAAATTGAATGAGGTTTTAACCTTAAAAAAAAAAAACCTCTATTATTTTAAAATTTCCTGTTTCATACAGAAAAACTCATTTTTAATGCAACTAACACTTAGATGTTTGCACATGAATCTTTAATCTCTCTATATCTGATTACTACTAGTCACAGTCAGTTACTTTTTGAGATCTTTGGCACCTGCGAATAGATATAAAGTCATCAGGTAGACTTCAATGGTAATGTTTTTCATATCTACTAATTAACATGAAGAAAATTTTCATGCTTCTTCAAATATAGATCATTTTTTTATTTATTGATTTTGTGTGTGTGTGTGTGTGTATTTCATACAGAACATCCCAAACAATCTTACTCATCTTTATACCTGCATCCCAAATGGCACCTTCCCATAGCCCCCCAGCCCCCACTGGAGCCCATATACTCTGTTATCCCTGTGACTGTTCACTGTGTTGTCAGTGCCCCCAGCCGTTCCCCAGTGCTAGTCCATCCACTGAGTCTAGTCAGCCTATCTAGAGTTTGTTGTTTTAGGAAGATCAGCAATCAGGTGCCAACATTCCTTTAGATAAGATTGGGGTCTGCTGTTCATTTTCCCTGTTCTATGCTGGGTTACTGTCTGGGAATCTCTTGGGTCACCCTAGCCAACAACTCAAAGGAAGGTATCTCTTGTCTGGCATTGTTTCTTGTTATATAGCCTTTAGCTATACACATGGACTCTTAAAGAATTATACTGATCACTTTAATCTTTGATTATACTTTCCTTGGGGTGTTTAAGGCCATACAGTTGGCCCAGATAAACCAATTTATTTTTATTCTTAAGGCTGTTTGAGGATCTGTTCCTCAGGGGTCACATGGGCTTAGGAGGAGCCCCTGGCTCCTTTCTTTTACCAGTTCCATCTACGTGAAGATAAGTCAAAAGTCCTGCTCGACCGTGGCTGGCTTCACTTGGAGGAAATGTTTCCTTTGTGTTGACCCTCCTTGTTGTATACTGGACATGGGTTGAAGTTCATCTGATGGGGTCTCCATGGCCTCCTTGATCAAAAGGACAGGTGACTCACCACAGTTACAGGATGTTTTGAGAGATGCTCCGTAGTCCCCTGGAACTTAATCAACCTTGGAGGGCAAGGAGCAAAAAATTGTCCTTTGAGTCCCTCTGACCAGATTAGTATAGGCCTCAAAGTATGGCTGTTAAACATCCAAGAAGGATAGTTCCACCAGTCTGGTACTTTCATTTACCATACGAATAGCCTGTGTTGTTTTGGGAGCCTCTTGGACTACTCTGACCAACAACTGCAGGGCGGTTTCCCCTGCTTGACACTTTTTTGTTATATAGCCTTCAGCTATACCATATATATATATATGTGTGTGTGTGTGTGTGTGTGTGTGTGTGTGTGTGTGTGTGTGTATTTTTCAATAGTGTTTTGAACTAATACATTTGCCTCTGGTTTTTCACACTAAGCATTAATTATTTCCCTTCTCCCTCCCCCTGTAAAGCCCTTCCTATTCCCTCCCCAGTAAAGTATCCATGTTTTTTTGTTTTGTTTTGTTTTTGTTTTTTCTTCTTTGATTTAGTTATTTATTTTTATGGGGCTTTTGGCTACTCTAACATGCTCCCCTCTGAAGCAATAACCCTAAAATCTTTTAAAGATTAGATACAAGCTCCCAAATACTTTTGACATTTTTGGCCTTCAAAACATAGTATGTTACTAAGAGGTCCAAGGACATTTTGACTTTTAGCCAAGAAACTGGCTAATTTTCTTTGAGGTCTTTTTACCCGAACTGCCTAGCCAATTCATACCTCCTATTCTTATCATGCCATCTTCTGAAGAGGTTACCCAAATTGCCAATAGGGAATCAGGATGCAGACCACTCTGGCTTCTTCCATGCTGAACAGGGAAGTAGGGTGAGGCAATTGGAGTACCCCTTCAGTGGGTCTATCTAAAAGACTCTGAAATTTCATAACTCTTATCTCTAAGGGGAAAAGAAAGTACTTGAATCGTGACTAGGAGATGTGAAGGAGAAGTAAAGGCAAGAGTAATTAGCATTACAAGTTCTAGACAAGGAACTAGAAAAAAGTCAGAACATGGCAATTTTCAACTGTTCATATGAGAGTCCACTGGAATTTCTTAACAAGAGCATCCAAAAGCATCCCTCTGCTCATTTTTCTTTTGTCTTCCAAGGCTGGACTCTAGAGTGATGGATTCGGGATTTGCTTTCAGGTATTTTGATAGCTGTTGGAGTGGTTAGAATCAGTGTCAGTTCCCTCTCAAAGGCTTCAAGGTAACTGATGGGGTGCCTGAGGTGTATATATGACCACAGGGTATGCACACTGGAAAGCCTTTAACCAGCATGGACCATGACTTCTCATCTTAGCCTTCCCCAGATTGTATACTTTAGCCCATCCCAAATCCAGGAGGCCATGTGTGATTAGGGTCAAATTACATACAGTTTTCTGGGAAGAGTCCCTGGATAATCTGGTGAGGGTCCAATGACACTGCTTGTCTCTCCTTTAATGAATGAGCCCAACTGTCAACAAGCCCAATTGTGAGGATGTTTAGCAATCAGGCTCAGCTGAAGTCATGATGGTGGTAGTTATTTCATTCAGAAGGGACTGCTGTATAGAATCATCTTAGTAAAAGAACCTGAAATTTTAAAAGGATTTGGTGCTAGGGTCCACATATGAGGGAGAACATATATCCTTTGTTTTTTCTGAGTCTGTGTTACTTCACTTAGTATAACAGTTTCTAGATCCATCCATTTACATGCAAATTTCATTATTTCATCTTTCTTTACTGCTGAATAGAACTCCATTGTATAAATATAGCACATTTTGGTTAACCACTCATCAGTTAGGTTGCTTCCATCTCTTTGCTATTGTGAAAGAGCAGCAACAAACATGGTTGTACAAGTGTCTCCACAACAGGATGAGTCCTTTGGATATATGCCAAGGAGTGGTATAACCAGGTCCTATGGTAGGTTCATTTTCAGTTTTTCAAGAGTTCTCCCACTGTTTTCCATAGAGGTTGCATGAGTTTGCAATCCCACCAGTAGTGAATGAACATTCCCCTTTCTCCACATCATCGCCAGTATTTGGTATCATTTGTTCTTTTGATCCTAGCCAGTCTGATTGGGGTAAGGTGATACCTTAGAGTGGTTTTAATTTGCATTTCCCTAATTACTAATCATGTTGAACACTTTTTGAGAGCATACCTTCCTTTGAGAACTCTCTGTTTAGATCTTTAGCCTATCTTCTCATTGGGTCATTTGGTTTCTTGATTCTTTGTTGAGTTCTTTATAGCTGGATGTTAAACCTCTGACAGATGTGTCACTGGTGAAGATTTTTTCTCTGTGGGTTTTCTCTTCACTTTTTTTATTCTTTTGCTGTACAGAAGCTTTTTAGCTTAATGAAGTCCCACTTGTTGATTGCTGACCTTAATTCCTGAGCAGCTTCTGTCCAATTTAGAAAATCCTTTCCTACACCTATATCTTGTAAGTTACTGCCAATATTTTCTTCTAATAGTTTCAGGGTTTGCCGTCTCACATCGAGGTCTTTGATCCACTTGGAGTTGACTTCTGTTCAAGGTGAAAGATAAGGATCTAGTTTTATTCTTCTACAGGCGGAGATCCAGTTTTGCGAGCACCATTTGTTGAAGATGTGAAAATGGTGTTACCTCCATTGTGTGTTCTTGGCACCTTTGTCAAATATCAGGTGACTGAAATTGCATGTACTCGGGTTTGGATC
>NW_008345687.1:2241914-2267225 GCF_000622305.1 Nannospalax galili | reverse complement strand
TTCTAATTCTGTGAAGTATGTCATGGAGATTTTGATTGGGATTGCATTGAATCTATATATTGCTTTTGGTAGGATGGTCATTTTAAAAATATTAATTCTTCCAATCCATGATCATAGGAGGTTCTTCCATCTGGTATCTTCCTCAATCTCTTTAACAATTTAAAATTTTCATTGTAGAGCTCTTTGGTGTCTTTGATCAGATTTATTCCAAGATAATTTTTTTTCAGCAATTTTGAATGGGAGCATTTCCCTGTATTCTTTCTCCAATTGCTTGTCACTGGTATATAGAAAGGCTACTGATTTTTGTAGATTGATTTTATGACCTGCCACTATGCTGAAAGTGTTGATCAGTCCTAGGACTTTTCTGGTGGAACTTTTGGGATCTCTTAGGTATAGTATCAAATCATCTACAAAACATAATAGTTTGACCTCTTATTTTCCAGTTAGTACTCTTTTAATTTCCCTCTCCTGTCTTATTGCTCTAGCAAGAGTTTCAAGCACTATGTTGAAAAAGAGCGGAGATAGTGGACATCCTTGTCTGGTTCCTGATTTTAATGGGAATGCTTCCTGTTTTTCTCCATTTAGAATGATGTTGGCTGTGCATTTGCTGTATATAGCTTTAATTATGTTGAGGTATGTTCCCTCCACTTCAATTCCCTCTAGGACTTTGAACATAATGGTATGCTGAATTTTGTCAAAATCCTTTTTGCATTTTTTTGAGATGACAATGTGGTTTTTGTCTTTGAATCCATTTATGTGATTAATGACATTTATTGACGTGTATATTGAACCAGCCCTGCATCTCTGGGACAAAGCTGACTTGATCATGGTGGATGATCTTTTTTTTTGTTTTGTTTTTTCCTTTTCATACATTTTATTATTTTTTAATTTTTAATAACTATGTGATTAGAAGAAGCATTTCACTACAACTTTAATATATTCAGTAACACACTCCAGAGCAAGAGTACATCTCTTTCACAAGTGGGTGCAAGTTTCTAGGTTCACAGTTGAGTTAATACAGTTATACAATATTAAACTCAGTATAAGCCCTGTAAGACATAACATTGAATGAGATTTAACCTTTACAAAGAGATCTCCATTACATTTTAGAATATATTGTTCCTTGTGAAAAGATTCATTGTTTTCCCTACTAACACTGAGATGTTGGTGCATGCATCTCTAATATGTATGTATCTGATTATTACTAGTCATAATTGGTTGCACTTGGACCCTTGGCACTTGTGTATGTCTATAAAGTCGTCGGGTAGATTTCAATGGTAATGTTTACCACTTCTACTAATTAACATGATGTAAATTTCTATGCTTCCTCGAATATAATACATTTCTTAAAATTTGATTTTTTTTGTGTGTGTGTATATCACACAGAACATCCCAAACCATGTTATTCAATTATTCGCCCACTTCCCAGATGGCACCCTCCCATAGCCTTCCTCCCCCTACTAGAGCCCTTATACTCTGATATCCCTGCTACGGTCTGCTGTGTTGTTGCCACCCTAGCCATTCTGCACTACTTGTTCATCTGGTGAATCAAGTCAGCCAATCTAGAGGTCTTTGTTTTAGGAGGGTCAGCTGTTCCTCATCTAGCAGCAATCAGTTGTCAATATTCCTTTAGATAAGATTGGGGTTCTATGCTGAGTTACTATCTGGAGGCCTTTTGGCCACCCTGACCAACAATTCAAAAGAAGGTATCACCTGTCTGGAACTGTGGCTTGCTACGTAGGCTTTAGCTGTGCATATGGACTCTTAAGAAATTATATTGTCCCCTTTATTTTTGGTTATACTTTCCTTTTGGGTGTTTAAGGCCATACAGTTGACCCAGATATACTGATTTATTTTTACTCTTTAGTTCATTTGAGTATCTGTTCCTCAGGGGTCACATGGGCTTGGGAGGAACCCCTGGCTCCTTTCTTTTACCAGTACAGCCTATGTGAAGATAAGTCAAAGTCCTGCTCGACCATGGCTGGCATTGCTTGGAAGCATGGAGGAAATGTTTCCTCTGTGTTGACCCTCGTCTTTGTAGACTGGACACTGATTCAAGTCCATCTGGTGGGGTCTCCTCAGCCTCCTTGATCAAGAGGAAAGATGACCCAACAAAATTACAGGACATTTTGAGAGATGTGTTTGTATTCAGTTTGCAAGAATTTTGTTGAGAATTTTTGCATCTATGTTCATTAAGAATATGGGTCTATAGTTTTCTTTTTTGGTTGTGTCTTTACCCAGTTAGGGTATTAGAATGATCTGGCTTCATAGAAGGAATTTGGGAGTTCTCCCTCTGTTTCTATCCTTTTGAGTAATTTAAGTAGTATTGGTTGGAAGTCTTCTTTAAATGTCTGGTAGAATTCTGCTGTAAATTTATTGACCTGGGCTTTCTTTAGTTGGGAGGTTTTGTATTACTGTTTCAATTTCCTTATATGTTATGGGTTGGTTTAAACTGTTAATATCTTCTTGGTTTAACTTTCGTGGTTCCCATGATTTCCGATATCCATCTATTTCTATTAGATTTTCATATTTAGTAGCATACACGTTTTAAAAATATTCCCTTATAATGGTCTGAATCTTTTGGGTGTCTGTTGTGATGTTTCCCCTTTCATCTCTGATTTTGTTTATTTGGATTTGCTCTTTCTTTCTTTTGGTTAACTGGGCTAAGGGTCTATCTTGTTTAACTTTTCAAAGAAAAAGATTAGATTAGATTAGATTAGATTAGATTAGATTCATTGATTCTTTGTATTGTTTTCTTTCTATTTCATAATTTCTGCTTTGATTTTTGTTATTTCTTCTCTTCTGCTGGGTTTGGGTTTCATTTGTTCTTGCCTTTCCGGTGTCTGGAGTTGCAGTGTTAGGTCATTTATTTGGGCTCTTTCTAATTTTTTAATGTTGGCACTTAGAGGTATAAACATCCCTCTTAGGACTGCTTTTAATGTGTCCCAGAGGTTGTGTTGTGTTGTTTTGTCCTTTTCATTGAATTCTAGGAATTCTTTTATTTCTTTCTTAATTTCTTCTTTGACCCACTCGTTGTTTAGGAGTGTGCCCTGTTCAATTACCACAAGTTCATGTAGTGACTCGGGCTTTGTCCAGTGTTGATTTTGAGCTTTATTGCATTGTGATCCTATAGAATTCATGGAATTATATCAATATTTTTGTATTTGTTAATGTTTGTTTTGTGGCCCAGTATGTGGTCAATTTTTGAAAAAGTTCCATGGGGTGCTGAGTAGAAAGTGTATTCTTTGGTGTTTAAGTGGAATATTCAAAAGATGTCCATTAGGTCCATTTGATGTATTGTATCATTTAATTCAGACATCTTTCTGTTTATTCTTTGTTCAGTTGACCTGTCTAATGGAGACAATGGGGTATTGAAGTCCCCTACTATTACTGAGTTGGGGTTAATCTGTGTCTTAAAATCCTGTAATGTTGTTTTTATGAATTTGGATACACCAGAGTTTGGTGCATATATATTAAGGATTGTAATATCTTCTTGGTTAACAGTTCCTTTGATCAGAATGAAATGACCCTCATTATCTCTTCGGATTAGTTTTACTTCGAAGTCTATTTTGTCAGCTATTAGAATTGCAACCCCTGCTTGTTTCTTAGTGCCATTTGCTTGGAATCCTCTTTTCCATCCTTTTACCTTCAGGTAGTGCCTGTCCTTGTAGGTGAGATGGGTTTCTTGCAGACAGCAAAGAGATGGATTTTGTTTCTTAATCCATTTACTTAACCTGTGTCTTTTGACTGGGAAGTTCAGTCCATTGATATTTAAGGTTATTGTTGAAAGATGTGTATTGGTTGCAGTCATTTTGATTGCCATTTTTGTTCTCTAATTTTGTGTTTCCTCAATTATACCTTTATCTATTTTCTTTTGTTGTCCCTGGGGTATAGTTATTTCTCTCTCTGCTCCCTGTCTTGCTTCAAATATTCTTTGAAGGGCTGGTTTAGTGGACATGTATTCTTTCAGGCTTTTCGTGTCATGGAAGATTTTTCTTTTTGATAAGTCAGCTGTAATTCTGATGGGCTTTCCTTTGTATTTGACTTGTTATTTTTCTTTTGCTACTTTCAGTATTCTCTCTTTGTTCTGTACATTTAGTGTTTTTACTATGATACAGTGTGGGGAGTTTCTTTTCTGATCCTGTTTATTTGGTGTTCTATGTTCTTCCTGTATTTTATGGGGATGTCTTTCCTTAATTTCAGGAAAGTCTCTTCTACAATCCTGTTTAAGTTCTTGTCAACACCATTAACCTGAAATTCTTCTCCTTCCTCTATTTCTATGATCCGCAGATTTGGTCTTTTCATGGTGTCCCACATCTCTTGCCTGGTCCATTCCTGTGTTTTTTAAAATTTTCCATAATCTTTGCTTTAGTGGTCCTATTCTTCAACTTTATCCACCAGTGTTAATATTCTGTTTTCCATTTCATTCATTCTAGAGGTGAGGTTTTCCCCTGTTGTTTCAACTTGGCTTATTGAGGCTTGCACTTCCTTCATTTCTGCCTGAGTTTTCTTCAGTGTTTCTATGTCTTTTGTGAATTCATTCAGAAGTTTATCCCTACCTTCTTTTAGCTCTTTGATTTGTTTGTTCATGTGTTCTTTAAAATCGTTGAATTTCTTGATCATGTTTATCATTGTTCTTTTAAATTCAGTATCCTGGGTTATCTCTAGGTGGTTCTCCTTATAGAACTTTACAGGATTGGTGAAATATGGTGAGGACATAGTGTTTTGGCTTTCCATGTTATTATTCTTTCATTGTGATTTTGGAATGTGAATTTCTTTTGTTATTTATGATTCTGATATGAGAATTAAGTTGAAGTATGCTTCTATTTGTATTATTGTGGTGCCTAGATCCCTTCTTTATTGGTCATGTAAAGCTGGTTGGTACAGGGTTCAGGTTCTCTCAGGTTTAATTTGGAGGAAACTGATGGCTTCAGATCAGCTATTCAGAGTACCCACAGAAGCCCAATTCGGGTTCCAGTCAGTTACACTCAGGCTTCCTTCACCACGTAGAGGCAGGAGCCAGGTGCTCTTAGGCAGTCCCCTGTGTTCTCAAACCCTGTGCCAGAGGGAGGCCAGAGGGAGGCCAGAACTCTGCACTCTCTGGCAGTCTGCTGAGATCATAGCCGCTACACCAAATGGAGGTTGAAACCCTCCTTCTCAGGCTGTCTTCTAGGATCTCAGCTTTAGCCTACCAAACCAGGTCTTCCCTGGGGCCTTGAGAGGGGCTTCACAAAATCCCATGTAGGGGGATGGGGACGGCACAATTAGGGGAAGTTCACCACCACGTGAAGGCAGGATCTGTGGACTCTTAGCAGTCCCCTGAGTTCTCAGGCCCTCTGCCAGACGTAGGCCAGAGGGAGGCCAGAACTCAGCCCTCTCTGGTGGTCTGCTGAGATCAGAGCTGCTACACTGATGAAATGTATTCTTATCAAGTATCCATTTTTTTTTTTTTTTGGTCTTTCTGAGATGGGGTCTCCCTGTAGCCCCAGTTGTCTTGGAACTCACTATGTAGACCAAGCTGGCCTTGAACTCACAGAGATCTGCCTGCCTCTGCCTCCTGAGTGCTGGGATTAAAGGTGTGTGCCACTACGCCCGGCCAAGTATCCATTTTTTTAATTGTATTGATTCATTTGTGTGAGGTGCAGTTGCTTCAGCACACATGGAAGTCAGGGGACAACTTGCAGGATTCAGCCCTATCCTTTCACCCTGTGGGTGCTGGGGATCAAACTAGGGTCTTCAGGCTTGGCTGCAAGGGCCTTCACTTCCTGAGCCATCACATTGGCCTGAGATTTTTTAATTCTAACCTTGAACTTTGTATTTGGGTATTGAGGAGATGCTTGAGGAAGAAACCAGATAACCACAAGGGAAAGGAGGTCTATGTGGACTCATTTTGGTATCTGATGAGGAAATTGAGGTCAAAAGAGTTCTGCTGATGTACCAGGACTAACATTTTAATTCCAAGCTCAGAGTTGTCTCTCTGGCCATACGTTGGTCCTTCCACCCTCATTCACTTTGGGCCACACTCTCTTGGCTGTAGAGCTGCCAGTGAGAACTCTGGGGTAAGGACACATTTGATTTCCTCAGTTCTTCAAAGCACCTCTTTTGGTTGTTTTTTTCATATCAGGCTTTATTTATTTATTTATTTATTTATTTAATTTATTTAGTGTGTATGTGTGTTTATGCATGTATATTTGTGTGGGCAGTCTGTGCAACCATATGCATGTGGCGATCAGAGGACAACCTGCAGTAATCAGTTCTTTCCTTCTAGCATGTGAGTCCCAGGTATCAAACTCAGGGCATTAGGCCTGGCAGCAAGCTCCTTCACCCACTGGGCCATCTTGCTGGCCCCTAGGAGTAGTCTCATTTCACAAAATCTGTGAGAAAACCCAGGTGGACTGTCATATTACCTTCCATGGGCCCTATATGAGATAGGAAGCCTCTGTTGCTTAGCTTAGCCCCTCACCCCCATATAGATGCTACTTTGTGAGGCTTGGGCTATGATTCCATCTGGCTGTGCCATGAGGACATTAGAGGCAGCCTGCAAGGCACAAGGGGAAGGCAGGGATGTCTACTAGTCTGCCTCCTGTTCAGTTGGCAGCCCCCAGCCTTCCTTGGAAGCTGCAGTTCTTTCTGATAAGCCACTGTTTCTTGGCCCAGTTCACAGTTGTTTTAATATTTGCAGAAGTAACCTTGTATCCCTTGCCTCATAGACACACTACCGAGCAGCCAGAGCCAGTTCCTCATAAAGCCCAGTCCCAGTGCAGGGGCCTCAGATATGAGCTCTAGCACTTTCCTTTAAGCCTTTGCATTCTAATCCTACCCTCTTCCCTGTGTTCTGCCAGCCCCCTCTGAGCACTTCTTGCACCCCAGCTTTATTGTGGTTTTAGTCTTTTCCCATTCCCTAGCTGGCAGACCTGGCTAGCCATCCACTACATTTGAAGCAGAAGGAAGAGCAGTGTGTCCCTGTCTTGGAACTGGACTAGGCATTATCCCATAGTAGCACAGGTTTTAATAGCACCACTTTGCAGGTCAGAAAACCATGATAGTAATGCAGTTGAACTGTTAACTAATTACTAGCAGAATTAAAATTAGATTCTTAAGTTTTTAATCTGGAACTCTCTTAGTTACCTGTGACTCCATCTCTGTTTCTATATTCACTTCAGTCTACATCCCTCTCTCTCTGGTGGAAGGTCTAGGAAGGTGATTTGTGACCGAACTTCCTTCCTTCCTTCCTCTTTTCTTTCTTTCTTTTTTTTTTTTTTTGGTTTATTTATTTTTATTTTATGTGTATGAATGTTTTGCTTGTATGAATGTAAGTTCACCACATGCATGCAATGCCCACGGAGGCCAGAAGAGGGCATCAGAATCTCTGGAACAGGAGTTATAGACTGTTACCCACACTGTGGGTGCTGGGAACCAAACCTGGGTCTTCTGCAAGAGCAGCCAGTGCTCTTAACTGCTGAGCTATTATTGATTACTTAATGTGTTTGTATCTATAGGAAGATCAAGTAGTACAAGTCCTGGACTACCTGTTTTCTAGAATGTTAGATCCTCCAGGGAGGAGTTGGTCTTCCCATTTCCCCTCATCTCTGTCACTAAATTACTAATGTTTTTTTTCTTAGCCCTGAAGGACTCTGTCACTAGGGGTTTGGGTCATGCTTGAGTGCTTTGGCCCCAGAGCTTTCTTTCAAAAGCTTCCTGCCTCAAATTGACTTCTGTCAAAGACCCAGGACACAGTATCTCAAAACCTAATTAATTCACATTTCAGAAAGTAACCGGTCTTGCAAGACCTGTACTCTTAGTATAGAGTTCATTTTGACAGTTCCCACCATCTGAGTCCTCTGAATGACTGTTAGCCTCCAATCATAATAATGACAGTAGTTAACTTCTGAGCAGACACTTTGGGTGCAGCAGCAGGTGTCCCTCACTAGTGGGAAGGTGGAATGTATTTAATTTGATATTTGAAGATTCCAAGGCTTACAGAAGTATCAATAATGTCTGTTCAGGAGCTGCAGGGCTGGCACTTGAACTTAGATCACTTCTAGTACTCTGGCTCATAGTTAGCATAGCATGTACTCCTGCTGTTAAAATAAATCTAAATTTACACATTTTTCTTCTTTTTACATGAAAATGCCACTGATTTTTTAAAAGACAGGGTCTAACTATGTAGTTCTGGCTAAGCTGGAAATTGCTAGGTAAACTAGGCTGGTTTTGAACTTATAGAGATCCACCTGCCTAAGCCTCCCAAGTGCTGGGATTAAAGGTGTGTGCCACCACACTGGACTTGACTTTCTTTTCAGTAGAACAGACAAAATGAGTTGCTGGGTGTTGTGAGTAGTAAAATGTTGGTTGACTTTTTCTTTTTTTCTCTCTCTTCCTTTCTTTCTTTTTTTTTTTTTTTTTTTTTTTCTTTTTGAGACAGGTTCTCCCTGTAGTCCCAGCTGGCCTAGAACTCACTATGTAGACCAAGCTGGCCTCGAACTCACAGAAATCTGCCTGAACTAAAGGCATGTGCCACCATACCCAGCTCCCTTTCATTTTTTTTTTTTTTTTTTTAGAGCAGCAGATGATCTTTTCTCCTTGTTTAGTTTCAACAGTTTTAGAAGCAAATTCAGGATACAAATTTACAAGCCAGTTGTAAAAAAAAAAATGCCTGGAAAAATCTCTCTCCAGTTATACTGAAATATTTAATGATTGTCTTTAAGTGTTGTTCTGGGTTATTTTTAATGTTTTGTATGTGAGTGCATTGGAAAGAAATGTACATATGCATGTTCCTCTGTGTGTGTGTGTGTGTGTGTGTGTGTGTGTGTGTGTGTGTGTGTGTGTAGGTCAGAGGCTGATGTCTGTGTTGCCCTCAGTCACTCTGTACCTTACACCTTATTTTTTGAGGCAGGGTCTATAAGAACCCAGAGCTCCCCAATGAAGCTGAACTGGCTGACAACGAGCTTCAAGACTCCACTGCCTTTCAGCAAGGGCTACAGACACACACTGGCTCTTTATATGGGTGCTGGGGATTGAAGTCAAGTGCTCATGTTTGCATGGCAAGCACTTTACCCACTGAGCCATCTCCCCAGCTGTCTTTCTATCATGAAAATCTACTTTGGAATGTTAAAGTAAAGGCAATTTTGTTCTGGTTTGGGAGGCCTGGTCATTCAGCTAATTACCAACTAAACTTGGTGGGTGGTTAATAATTACTTTTGTAGATTTACAATGTTATTTTTTTCTGTTATTTAAACAGGTAAATAGCTCTACCATTCCAATAAAAAGCAGCAGTCCTCTACCGTTTCCCGCTTTGACTTTTCCCTCCTTATTGGCAAACACTGTTTACTTTTTAAACAGTTCTCTCATCTATGTTTTTGAAATAGCCCAATTATCTTTCTATTTCTTGTTTTTACTCCTAGCTGTAGACATTTTCTATTAACTTCTACTAAAGAAGAGGATGCAGCTCTTTTGTTAGCCCTTCTCATCCTCATCCTCCTCCCCCATGTTTGTGTCTTTTCCCTCTTCCCTCCAGTATTCATCCATGGACTCAGTATGTATGTATTGAGTCCCCTGTAGGCACCAGGCACAGTTAATTGCCAAGGGGGGAATAAAGCAATGAACCACACAGACAAAACTCCCTTCGTTCATAGAACCTTTTAGAATATAATTTTGGGTTAATATTGTTTAGTTTTGCTATCACTAATGTCATCAAACAACTATTCCATTTCTCCCCCTGTACAGTGTTTTGTTTTCCCTGGTCAGTGGTGTGTGTGTGTGTGTGTGTGTGTGTGTGTGTACATTTACTCTGGGGACCAAACCCAGGGACCCATACATGTTAGACAAACACTTTACTGCTAAGCCATATCCCTAGGTCTTGGTGGGTTTCTTCTCTCTTCGTTTAAGTTTTCAGTGTACTGTTGTTTTGTTACTGACCAAACTTTCCCATTGTGAATCTCCTCTCAGTCCATCTACACAAGGCAACCTATTGCTTCTCATACTGCAGACTGCTGCCCTGCTCCAGGCTGCACTGGTTGCTGTGTAGACCTGTTACCACTGTCCTCCTGGGGTTTCCCTTCATAATTATCTCATGAATTCCCCTGTCCCATCCTGTGGAGGAACACTGGTTGACAGTATCTTCCTCATTATTTCTCCCTTCTTTTGCTAAGATGCATCTTCTAGTGATTTCCTGGGGAAGAATAGGTGGGGAGTACATTTTTTTGAGTCCTTTTAGATCTGGAAATATCTTTGTTTTCATTCACACCCAGTTAAGTGTTTAGGACTATATAACTCCAGGTTGGACTTTCAGAATTTTGGAGGCATTGCTACATCGCCCTACATGCCCTATTGATGCCAAGAAGTCTCATACATTCTGATTACAAATTTACATATTCTTCTCAGAATTTTTAAGATCTTCTCTTTGTCTCCATAGCTCTTGCTATCTTGAGTTCCTATTATTTAGATGTTGGACCTTCCTGACTGTCTAATTTGAAAACTCCTTTTTCCTATTTTCCAGATCTGTATCTGCAATATGACATTAAACACAGTGAGTCTGTGAACAGATGCCCTTGTGACAATCCCAGTCCTGCTGCTTAGTGGATCTTAATATAGCACAAGTGGCTTCCTTGTGCTTTAGTTTCCTCTTCTCTTAAATGGGGTTGAGGAACAGTATCGTTCACATGGACTTGCCGTGAAGACTAAATAAGTCCGTACTTACTATTTCTTCAGTTGTACTTTCCAACATTTATATTGTGGTCTCCGTTTTTCAATAAAAGATTGTATATGCAGGAAATGGGCATCTCTTTTAAGGTCAGTTTAGGTGTGACACCTGCATGGTCTCTGCTGTACCTCATTAAGCATGGCCCTTGTTAGGTTATGCAGGACTCTTCTACAGTGTTTTTTTTCTTTTGAAGACAGAGACATGCAAATTTTGTGCTAACCATGTGTCTTCCATAGGTCTTAGTTTTCCTTTATTTGCTTCTGGGTACCTGTGAGAAAGTGATGAAAGAGGCTCATCTAGAAACTTGCTCATTATCCAGAGGAAACTGGAGGTAAGTTTCAAAGTTTTAGGAAATAATCTTTAAAGTATTATGTAGCGAGCATTTCCAGTACTCCTCTTTCCATTGCACAGATCCACGTCGTCACCGGGTATCATTTCCTTTCCACCTTTAGCGTTTGTTGTAGTGTGGCTCTTCTGATAATGAATGTCTTCAGCTTTTGTATACCTGATCGGCCTTTACGTCGCTGAGCATAGGTCTCTCAGTTGACAACTTTTAAGTACTTCAAAGATACTGTTCTACTGTTTTTTTGTTTGTATTATTCTCTATGTGAGACCACTTGTTATCCTTATCGTCTTTCCTCTGTATGTAATATATCTTTCATTCCCCCACCTTATATTTCCTTTGAAGAGTTCAGTTGCACACATATTATTTAGACTGCTGAAGTTGTCTCACAGATTACTGGTGTATACCAACATTTTTTTCTGTGTTTTATTTTGAATAGCATCTATTCCTGGGCTTCAAGTTCATTAATCTTTTCCATAAAGTTTGGTCTGTCATTAATCCCATCAAACCCATTTTTCTTCTCATATTTTGAAATTTTTTAACCTCTAGAAATTTAATGTGAGAATTTTGAAAAATAGCATCTGTGCCTTTAATTATAGTATGGTGTATATTGAGTATATTTATGTTAATTGCCTTGATGTCCTTACCTGCCGATTCTCACATCTGTGTCAGTTCTGGGTTCATGTCTTTCAATTTTTCTGCTCACTGTAGGTCACATTTTCTTGCTTCTTTGTGATCCTTGTAGTTTTTTCATTGTATACCAGAAATGATGAAATTCACCTTCCTGGATAGCATATATTTTTGCATTCCTGTAAATATTCCTAACTGTTATTCTAGGATGTAGTTAGGAAACTGTGGAGTCCTCTTAGTTCTTACTTTCAGTGTTGTTAGGTGAGGCTGAAGCAGGACTCAGCCTGAGGATGGTTATTCCTCATTACCGAGGAAAGGCTCTTCTATATACACTTTACTCAGCAACCATGAATCATGAGTTTTTCTAACTTCTCTGGTAGAAGCAGACATTATTCTTGGCCCAGTGTGAGGACCAAGGACAGTTGCCTCTCATCTTTTTGGCTTGTTCTTACTCTGTCTCACACTGGTTTATAGGAGCCAGCTGAATATTGTTTAGATGGGTGCAGGTCTTTGTTTCTTGAAGATCTCATTTGAACGACTTCTACTGTTTCAAATGACTTGAAGAGTTTTTTCCTCTTATTGCTAAGTCATTACTTTTCAGATCTTGAGTTGGTACTTTTGGACAATGATTCTCAAATCATGGTATTTAAATTAATGATACTGGCATGGACTGGGAACTTGTTATACATGCAGTTTACCAATGCATCCCTCAGACCAATAGAATTAGAACTCTTGGTAGGAAAATATGATACAGAGCCAGTAATATGCATTTTAGCAGCCCCCAAGATAAATCTGATATGTGCTAATTTTTGAAGCACAGTAAATGCCTTAGAACCCACAGATTGAGCGTGTGGGAAGAGAAGACTTAGGAAACGTTCCAAGTGCCTTAAGCCTTCCTAAGTAGGCATCTGTCAATCTCACTGGCATAGATTGGCCTAATCAGACTAAGAGTTGAAGATGTGCTATGCAAGCTGAAGACTGAAGGGAGTGGAACACTGGTTTTCTTCTTAGAAAGCTTCTTGGTTAGGAAAATTCTTTACAAATTCAGTTTTCCCTTACAGTAGAGAATTTGGGAGTTGGGAATAAGTTCGGAGCTGGCAGTAACTAATCTTAATGTGCTCAAGAACATGGTCCTGCTTTGGGGATTTCTTGGTCTCTGATGCCATGTCTGGTAAACAAGCTATTGGCACCAGAGGTGGAAGTTGGCACTATCAATAAAGGGGAAAGGAGTTCATGCGTAAGTCAGTGTGCATTGGAAAAGAGTTGCAACAGCGCTGGGCAAAAGTGTTTGTTTTGAGAAAAATGCCCTTTTAACAGCAGTGGGCCAGGCTTCCAAAAAGGCAGATTTGTCCCAAAGGAGTCAATCTGGCTTTCTGCTCTGTCTCCCTTGACAATATGATGGACCCACCTCGTCTTTCTGCCAGTCAGGGATGGGACAAGGACAGAGAAGAGGACAAAAACATTGTTGCTTACTTTGTTTGTGCAAGTGATTTCTCTTTTAACACAGGTCAAAATTATTCATGTTTAACTAACTGGGCTCTTCCTGAATATACTGCAATTTGAAAAAGAGAAATTGATGGCCTGAGAAATACCTTAGTTATTACAAAAAATGGAATCTAGTGTATATATACTCCGGCCCCTAGCTGGGCCTTTCTGTAAATATGTATTTTTCTTTTTTTTTTCTTCAATAATTTGTCAACGATCTGAGTCAAGAATGTAGCAGGTGCTATAAAATACATATATTTGATTTTTGTTTTTTTGAGACAGGGTCTTAACTATGTAGCCCCAGATGGCCTAGAACTCCCGTGTAAATCAGGCTCTCCTCCATCTCACAGAGTTCCACCTGACTCTGCCTCCCAAGTGCTATAATTAAAAATGTGCACCACCATGCCCAGCCTGATTTTTTTAGAGAAAAAAGATGATTTTGTAGTGACTAGACAGTAGACATGGCTAGTACTCAGATGAATATTATTCATACAGCTGAATGATGACTCTGTTCATACAGTTATTCCAAGGTTGTGAGTACTGAGGAGTGGTTTAAGGAGGTACTATATGTTTTTTGCCTACAGAACCATTCAGCCCGTTAGCTGAGACCATTCCTTATTTGCGCATGTATATCTTCTTTTACACCATTCACTTCTGACCTACTAAGAACCAGGCTTGCAGCAGGTGCTAAGCAACATCAGAAAGTAACTTCCTTCTTTCAAAGCAGACAGCCACGCGAAATGCAGAGTGCCTTTGGCATTTTTGGTGTTCTGGACAGGAGCCTTTTTTTTTTTTTTTTTTTTTTTTTTTTTTTTCTTTTCTTTTCTACCATCTCCATATAGTCACCGAGCTTGGTGCCAGTCGTTGTAACCAAGTCTAGCCTTCTGTCTCCATAGTCCCTTGGTTCACCACCACCAAAATCAAGCTCCTTAAAGTCCTGTCTAAAGAGTCATTATAATCAGTTTCAAGAAGAACAGCATTTTCAAAGCATTTGCTATGTGGTAAGGGCCTGTGCTCTTAACCACTATACCTTCTCTCTAAGCATTTTTCTTTTTTCTTTTTTTAGAAAATATTTTTGTTGATTCTTTGAGAATTTCATACAATGTGTACTGGTCACATTCAGCACCCTTCCTCCACCTTCACTCCCAACTTACCACCCAGCCCCCAACTTCATCTTCTCTCTTATTGCTTCTCTTTTTTAAAGGCCTATCGAGCCTAATTTGTGTTCTTCAAATGCTCTTGGGTGTGGTCTATCCCTTGGAGTCTGGTCAACTCCAGGCATCATGCCTTTAAAGAAAACTGACTCCCCCTCTCTTGGCAGCTATAAATCACTGATATATCCTCATCTAGGCTGGGGCTTCTTACCCATCTCCTCCATCTGTGCTGGGATTTTGTCTGGCTTGGGCTTGCACGAGTCTTATACATGCTATCACAAGTGCTGTACAGTCATATCTGCAACTACCCTGTGGTGTCCAGGGAACATAATTTTCTTGTATTCATCTACCATCTCTGGCCCTTACAATCTTTCCTCCCCTTCTTCATCAATAATCCCTAAGCCTTGGGAGGTGAGAGTGTGGTATAGCTGTCCCATTTAGTGTTGGGCACTCCATAATCTCATTCTCTGCATGTCGAGCAGTTCTGGGTCTCTATATTAATTTCCACCTGCTGCAAAAAGAAATTTCTCTAGTTAGGCTTGAGAGCTATACTAATCTCTGGGTATGCCAATAAGTCATTAGGAGTTAGTGTAACACTATTTTCCTGTTTCTCAAACCAAGTAAGGAATCTGGATTGCTGGGTAGAACTGATCAATTTTTAAAATACTGTGCAGACTCCAATAAATCTGAGGTTTAAATTTTCTAATGTTTTACTTTGTAAGGAAACTAAAAAACTGTTTTAGTTTTGCATTAACATGCAGAGACACAGATTATGTGTGAACACTCAAAGACAGTAGCAGGGATGTTGTCCCAAAAAACAGCTGATGAAAACAGCTGTTGGATAAAGGGGAAGTTATTAACAAAAAAGTATTAGCACTGCCTAAGTATGGTTCTTATTAAATTTGTTCTCCCATTAAAGTGGAAGTTCCTAATATACTAAGGGATTGGGTGACTTTGTCATCATGGTGTGTCAAAATGACAGGATAGTAGCATCATCAGTTTGGAGTTTGATAAATGCCTTGATTGCTTTTTGGAGAATCTACTGACTCATGGCAATGTTTTCTAGAGACTCTTGCCTTCAATCACACCCATAATTGTCACTAATATTTGCTGTGAATCATAATACCACACCACCTGAGTGGACTTTTTCAGGAAAGGATGCTTTCAAAAATACCATACACATACATATACATACATACATACATACATACATACATACATATATACATACATATGGAGTTTGTCAATAATTGTCTGGAGGTTGTCACCATCTTCAGGAGAGTGAGGGTCATTCATTGACTTACTGAATTTTTCTTCACCACCTGTTATGCACCTGCTGCAGCCATAGTAACTTCTACTGAGAAACAGTAAATAAAAACAAGTCAAAGCTGTGGTCTACTTCCTCAGAAATGTGTGATTGATTGGCTTGGGAAGAAAGCAGTCAGTCACAAGGGAACATGTTCAAGAACATGTTCAAGAAGTTGAAAAATGAGGAAGAGATGAGAGAAATCAGAGAAGCAAGCAAATATCCTGACATTTGACTGAGAGTCTTTGCCAGTTTCTTTCCATATAAAGGATTGGTTATTTACTTGAAATCTTTTCTCCTTCTTCTCCTTCTTCTTCTTCTTCTTCTCCTTCTTCTTCTTCTTCTTCTTCTTCTTCTTCTTCTTCTTCTTCTTCTTCTTCTTCTTCTCCTCCTCCTCCTCCTCCTCCTCCCCCTTCTCCTCCTCCTCCTCCTTCTCCTCCTCTTCCTCCTTCCTCTTCTTCATCTTCCTCCTCTTCCTCCTTTTTTGTTTTTTGGTCTTTTTGAGACAGGGTCTCCCTGTAGCCCCACCTGGCCTGGAACTCATTATGTAGACCAGTCTGGCCTCAAACTCACAGAGATCTGCCTGTCTCTGCCTCTGCCTCCCAAATGCTAGGATTAAAGGTGTGAGCCACCATGCCAGGCTATTTACTTGAAATTTTTAATACTATAAAATATAAAGGAAGATTTCCCACCCCTTATTTTAAAACTTGACAAGATTTCATCTTTATCCACTTTCCCTAACTGCAGCAAAAATTTAAGATGACCCTGCAGCATCATTCTCAGACCACAACCCCAACTGTGAACACTTAAGGGCCAGATATTTGATGTTGACATACATAATAAATGAAAATTATAACCAAATAAAACCCAGAATGATACCACACCTTAGAAAAGAAGACATGCTTTCATATAAGCAAATGGCCTTAGGATGAGATCCTTATCTACTATACATGAGATGAACTAAGGCAATTCTTTCTGTTTCTATAGCTATTTATAAATTTAATATAACAGGAATACATAAGAAACATGAAAATGTATGAGAACTTTTAATTTGTCTTCACATCTATCTTTCAGTTCACAAAAATATAAATGGAAATTAATTTTTATGTTTTGACAGTCTCTTGCCAATGTTATCCTTAAGGCTTTAAACAGCAGGGATTTAAAGTTGCCTAAGAAGTTATTTATCTTGGATTTAGATTTTAAGCCAAGTCCAGTATGAAAATTCAAGGATGTGGTACTGGCTTGCTTATTTGCCCTTTGTGGCTGACAGACAGCTCCTCGAAGGTGTCCCTATCTTAATCCCCAGAACTGTGAATACTCTAGGGCTACATGGCAAAAAGGCCTTAACGGTGCACGTGGAATTAAGTATCCAATCAGTTGAATTTAAAATAGGGAGCTTATAGTGGATATTTGGGTGGGCCTATGAAATCATGAAGTCCTTCACAAAAATGAAGAAGAGCAGAGGCAAACATGATGATGGAAAAAATGACAGAAGAGATCCCATGTGACTGGTTTTGAAGATATTAAAGGCAAAGAAACAGTTTCATGTACAGTAGTACCTCCAGGAAGGAATACAAAGTACCTTACACTTTGTTGTTTGAATTTGGGCTCAGGGAGAGCCTTATTGGCTTCTGATCTGTGGAATTTTTTTTCCTAATTTGTCTGCGTGAGCGCACATGACGCTTGTGTGTGTGTGTGTGTGTGTGTGTGTGTGTGTGTGTATTGTTCATGTGTGAAGGTTTCCTTGGAAGCCAGAAAAGGGTGTTGGACTCCCTAGAGCTGGAGTTATAAGCAGTTGTGAGTCACCCGATATGGGAGCTGGCTAGAGACTAAATTCACATCTTCTGGGAGCAGCAAGTGTTCTTAACTGATAAGCCATCTCTCCACCTCCGCCCCCCATTTTTTTTTATTATATTTTTATTTTGTTGGGAAGGCATACTGTGCCACAGGATGCATATAAAAGGGAGTTGGTTCTCTCCTTCCACCACAGAGGTCCCAGGGATTGAATTCAAGTTGTTAGGCTTGGTGGCAGGCACCTTTACCCACTGAACTATCTTACCACCCTGATCTATGGAACTCTGGACACATTTGTGTTGTTTTAAGTTCTTAAGTTTGTTGTAGCTTGTTATGGCAGTAAGTAGGAAATTGGTTCACCTTTAAATCAGTCAATTTTGTCAAATTAATTTTGATTCCAATTGCTAATAAGATTCATTTACAACAAGCCTGGCTTCTATTTTTGATGCAGAGAGTCGCACTGTCCATAATTATCCTCTTAGAGAAGATGTTAGAAAACAAGGTGAAATATTAAAAACAAGTTTTCTAACAGACAGTAAGTACAGGGCAGTGACATCTAAGAGAAAGGAAACAAAAATAAGCCCAGAAGTTACACCAGCTTCTGCTGGAAAGCTAGTCAAATGAGCGAAGCCTACAGTTGAAGCAAGTCACATGAACTGATTTATGTAATACATAGATGGAGAATCCACCCTGTTCTCTCTATGCTGCTTAATGGATATTGGAGAGATTGACAGCTGGAATTCATGGAGCAAAGTAACAGAGAGAAGGAAACTACAGAGAATGGGTGCTAAGGACTTACATGGATATGTGCTTGAGTTTTTGCCTGGATAACAATTTGCGTATGCCTAGAGTAAAATTCCAAGAGGCTAGGCAGCAAAAAATTTTAAGGAATAAGCAACCCTAAGGGAGTGCAATAGTTGAGATTGCCTTCCAAGGAGCCATGCTTATTAAAGGCTTGATCTTGGGTGGTAGGACTCTGAGACAGAGGCTTGGTGGGAAGTTCTTAGATCACTGGAGGTGTGCACTCAGATGGACTTAACATAATCCTCATCAGATTTTAGTTGTTCTTTATTTTCCTGTCTTGTGATGTGATTACTCCTTCCTGAATGTGCTCCTGCCATTGGAAGAATCCTGTATGAGTTTTTTCCTAGGGCATAACTTATGCTGATACGTTCCTTTGAGCCTCCAAAAATACTAGCAAAATATATAATGTTTCATTATAGAGTTATAAGCCTTGGATGTTTTGTTATAGTAACAGGAAATGGAATAATACAGGAATCTATAAATCAAATAATTTGCCAAGCTTACACAGGGATGGAAACTGTCTAAATGATGAAACCTCATTGAAACCATGGAACATTTCATAATGACTCTAGACAGATCATACGACTATGGTGAGGCTTTATTAACCTTAGAACAATGGCTCTGATAGGCCTGCTCTAAAACAAAGAACCATGTTCTCGAAATAACAAAATGACTCACAAATAACTTAAAAAATTAGATAAAGATCCAAAATTATTTAAACAAGTGTAGCAAAATCCCAGGCTCAGCAATGTAACAGCCAATGTCTAGCATACAATAAAAATTACTGCACATACAAAGCAAGAGGAGATGAAAAATGTAGCCTTAGAAAAGAGCAGTGAGGGTGAGACAGCGAATCAAAGGTGCCCATGCACCTGTTCCAAATATGCTGAATGTGTTCCTGGATTTAAAGGAAAGTATAAATTAACATAGAGAAAAGAGGCAAGATATGATAAGAAATCCAAAACTAGAGCTGAAAATTATAGTATATGAAATGGAAATTTCACTGCCTGAAACATCAGCAGATTAAATGATGACATTCAGAAGGTCAATAATCTTGAAGACGCGACAATAAAAATTACTCAAAATGAAGTTCAGAAGAGGGAGAAAATTACAATCAATGAAAAGAATGTCAGTGATTTAGGGACAGTATTCACAGGTATGACGTAGATGCAATCAGAGTACCAATGAACAAGGAGTGACAGAAATGTGCTTGCAGGATTAATGTATAAAAGTAATTCCAAAATAATGAATGCCATCTACACCTATATTCCAGAAGCCCAATGCATCCTAAGAAATCAACCACAAATAAAACCCAATAAATATTAACAAAACTGCACCAAGATGGTCAAATGACTGAAGTTTGGTAATAAGGAGAATACATTAGAAGTGGCCGGGGCAAAGACGTGTTATGTACTGAGAAAAAAGTCGACTGCTCATTAGAAATTATTCAAGCCGGAAATCATTGGAATGGGATTTTAGGTACTAAAAGTGAAACTGTCAACCTAAAAGTTTATACACAATGAAAACATTTTCCAAAATGAAATTGAAATAACTTTTTTTGAAAACATTTTCCAAAATGAAATTGAAATAACTTTTTTTTTTTAATAAACCAAAGCTATAAAATTCATTGAAAACAACTACCACTGTAAAAAAAAATGTTAAAGGAAGTTCTTCAGGCTAAAGGAAATCCACTTGATGGAAACTTGGATATACAAAGGAATGAAGAGAACCAGAAAAAGTTACATTGGTAACTGTAAATGACTTCTTTCTTATTTTAAAGTATAATTTTATGAATATTAGACAAAGCGAGTTTTGGGTTAAGCAATTTATCCGGAGATTAAGAGGGACTTTTCACAGAGTCAATTCATTAAAAAGACATAACATATCACAATTTTATGTGGATGAATCCAATAATAGAAGTTGAAAGAACTGAAATGAGAAAAAATTTTAAATCTACAGTTATAGTTGGAAATTTGCATATTTCTTTTTGTTCCTTCTCCCTGTGGTGGAGGATCAAATCTAGAGCCTCATTCATGTTAAGAACTTTACCAACTGAGCCACACCCCCATCCCTGTCAGTAATTTCAAAGACAGAGACATACATAAACCATACAACAACAACAAAAATACTTGATATGGGACCTTGGTCTGTAGCTCAGTGATAGGGTGCTAGCCTACTATTTTCAAGGTCCTGGGTTCAATCATCAGCACTGCAAGGAAACAAACAAAAAATCTTGATACAAAAAATCTTGGCAAATAGATAATGTCCTGTGCTGAAGATGAAGCTAAAATAAAATTATAAAAGGTAATCCAAATAAAGGTAGGAAAAGAGAAAATAGAATCTAATGAAACAAATAGAAAAATAATACAATACATTAAATGTAAATGGTCTAAAATTTCCACTTAAAAAGCAAAGTTGAAATTTATGAGAAGCTCATTTTTAAAAAGATCAGGTAAAAGTACAGAAGGAGATAAATCATTTGAACAGTCTGGCTGGTGAGATGGTTTAGGCAACGAAGGCACTTGCCAACAAGTCTTGATGACCTGAGTTTGGAACCTACATGATAGAAGGAAGGAACTGACTCTTCACGTTATCCTCCGACCTCTACACATGCACTGTAGTATACACACACACACACACACACACACACACACACACACTAATGAATAAATGCAAACAAAACTAATTAGAAGGATTCTGGTATGGCCAATGTATTCATCTAGCAACAGCATTCTTTCAAAATTACTTTAACATTATGAGTTTGGAGAGATGGCTAATGGTTAAGAGCACTTGCTACTCTTCCAGAGGACCTGAGTTTGATTCTTTACATCTACATAAGGCAGTTCACAACCACCTGTAACTCCAGCTCCAGGGAATCCAGCACTCTTTTCTGTCCTCTGGGTATTGCACATGCACATATATTCACATAGACACCCCCCCACACACACACATACACATAGATAAAAATAAATCTTAAGACAGGCGTGGCGGCACATGCCTTTAATCCCAGCACTCGGGAGGCAGAGTCAGGCAGATCTCTATGAGTTCAAAGCTAGCCCGGTCTACATAGTGAGTTCCAGGACAGCTGGGGCTACAGGGAGACCCTGTCTCAAAAAGAACCCCCCAAAAAACCTTAAAAATTATTTAAAATTGGATAATGCATAAGCAAGTGAATCCCTCCCCCCACCCCTTTACTGTTTCACGTTGAGAAAGCTTTCCTTTGTAGTTAAGAATGCTTTGGGCTGCCCTGTCAGCTACTTTGTAGCTTCATGTTCAAGATTAGATTTTAGAATACTATCATTTGCATTCTTCAAATATTTAAGGAGACCTATTTTATTGAATGATGAAGCTCAATTCTGTAGAAGGTGAATCAAAGAAAAGGTAGAGTCCAGCTGTCTCTTGAAAGCAAGAGAATGTTTGGACATTGGTGGAACACCACCTCCCAGTCAAGGGCAGAACACAGCCTTGGGATAGTAAGAATGATAGTGGATGGGCTTGTGTTTTCCTTTCACATGGACTGGAGCTCTGGGAAAGGGTTTGGTTAGTAACAGAAAAGAAAAAAACCCTTTGAACTTTGCTTGATTTCTGTTTTGCACACTGTATCCTTGGCTGACCCTGCTCATTAGGTATAAAGAACCACTCTCAGAATTAAACTCTCCTTTCTCTACCTGAGAATTTGGTCCTTTTCTTTCAACAATTCCATCGTCCACCAGCAGACCTGAGTCTCTACAATTGAAGGATGATGTTAATTCCAGTTGAACTACTAGTAGATTCCACTTTTTGGATTTTAATTTTATGCTTACTATTTCTCTTGGAATGCATTCCTTTTTATGTACTGATTTGCATTCCAGTGCATTTTTCCTTAATATACTTAATTCTTTAGAAACTGATTTTACTTTTCTATTCTATATGTAATCATGCTAAGATATAAAGCAGAATCCAAAATATACTGTCTGGAAGAACAAGTTTTTTCAACTGAATGGGAAAGGTAAGAACAAAGTATAAATGGCTTTGATGCTAGTTGATGCTAATGGGTATGATAAGATATTAGATAAAACATTCTCTATCATTTAATAAAGCTCTGCTGTATGCAGAGCACTGGTAGGCAGTCTTTAGGAGACTACAGACTCATTAAACATTTGCTAAGTGAAAAGAGAAGTTATAGTAAATGGAAGTCTTACAAAAACAACATACATAAGCTTCATCCCTTGAGAAAAGGTAGCTATACCTTGTCTGGTGGTATAAGTGTACACCACTTGTTGTGAGGTATTTCCTTTTTTGATTAACAAAATGAGAAAGTTCCTTAAAATATAAGCTGAGATATGTGCATGTTATTTTATTATGTGATCTAAGATCTTTGAGCCCATAGTCATATGTCTGTTAGATTATAATGTTACATGGTGCACATATACCTGATGTGCATAAATGGCAGTAAGTTGTTGGAATTTGTGTCTCATTCCCTCTTTCTCTAACAGCCTCATAGCTCAGGAAGCACCAGTGTTCAGAAAGAAGGCTGCATATGAATTAAGAATCTTTAACAGTGAGACGAATTAAATGCCACTCGAACAGTAGAATTTGACTGGGAAGAGTTGGAGCTCTTTGACAAAACAGAGGGCTGGCCCCCTCCGGCCTGACCTCATCTAATTAACTTTGAATTAGTGCTCCTGTGTTAGACTTCCCTGGCAAAGTCAAAAGGCTGAACATGTTAGGCTCTTTATCATTTAATAAACTTCCATGTAGTGGTGTGTAGGTTGTTGTGTAAAAGCTGGCACTTTCTGGAAAGGGCCTGGTTTGTAGCATTTGCTCATTTCAATGGTGTGAATACTCCTAACCGAAGCAGATTTCAAAATATCAGTGAAAGGACTGAGGGAAAACTTGGGAAGAGATGGACACAGTTGATTGTAGTGCATCACTGGCTCTAAGTAACAGCCATAGAAGGAAATGTTGGTTTAAAGACCTTAACCAATGTGAGGCATCATAGAGCAACTCTCAAGAAGAAAAAATGACAGCCAGTGTTAGATATGAACAGTAGTTCAATGCAGATGAGTGTACATTGGGGTAAGAGAATGAATTCCAAACAAGTACTCTGTACTAAGAGGACCCCAGGAAGTCCATTTTTTTAAATTGTTTTTCTAACTCATAAACACTGAAAAATTTTTCTTTTGCATGTATGACTACTTTTGACTTAACAAATACTTTTCCTACAATAATTCAAGGTCTCACTCTGCTCTCATGCAGTTTAGAATACAGCACAGAAGAGATATCCTTTCATTTATGATTATAAATAAAGCTATAAAACCAGGAACACAATTTATTAAACACAGGACTGACTCTTCTGAAGAAGGGGTGACCAGCAGGTGTACTCAGCCTTTTCCTCTAGCCAAACTTTCTTTTCTAAACTGTCCATGGATTGCTCTGTAAAAGCAATTCTGTGTGCAGAAATAGCTTAGCATGGCACTTTAGCTCAGATTTCTTCTGGTTTCCTAGAGCTGAGTTGCTGTTTGGGGCTATAAGTGTGTTTCTTCGAAGTAATCTAATGTACTCTAAGAAGAATGATATACTCCACTTGAATTGTTAGGTTTCTCTTATGCATGCTCCAAGGGCATGTTGGAATAAGCCATTTATCTGCAAATGACTCCTTCTAGAAAGAAAACTGGGCCAGTAATGATATTTATTCTGCCATTAGTGGGCTAATCTCAAGAGGGACACCTAAGAGCAGCATGCAAAAATCAAGCTCACTGGGGGATGAATAAAAAAGGGGGCACAGCTGGAGCTAGGGAGGAAGTGGTTCTAGGGCTATAGTACATATTTGTGTCTAGGTGTTGTACTGTGTGTGTTCACACACAAGTGCCATTGGTGTATAAGAGAGGGTTTCAGAATGGGAATTGGTAGAGAGAGAATTGAATGGAGGGATAGAAGGAAGAATACGAGGCTGATAGTTTGCCAAGAGACCATTATTAATTTATGAAGCCTCAGCGTTTTCTGTGTTAATCATCAAACAATTCCAGAACACTTGGCAGTTTACAAATAACTGTTCAGTAAATTATCAAATTTAATCCTCAGAGCAGGGTCATAACTTTTATGTTAGTTTATATGGTGGTTGTATACTCTTATTTATTATATGAAGATGAAGAAAGTGAGGTTCAGAAAGTTTAATTATCTTCTTTCAGAACCCCGGAACTGGTCTGATACAAGAGTAGACCAGGAGTACAAAAACTACAGTTGGCAGACCACTACAGCCTACTATCTATTGTGTAAATGAAGGTTTATTGGAGCACAACCACACCAAATTGTAGATTATTGTCTGTAACTTTGTTGTATAACATTGAGTTGATTACTCAAGACAAACGTCTCACCAGAGTATGTGTGAAACCAAACCAAACAACTATCTGGCCCTTCATAGAAAAAAAAAGTGCCAACACAACCACAAGTACAATTATGCCAACCCAGTTGGTCTGATACTAATATATGACCCTAAACTCATCATGACTTCAGCAATATCGCCAAAATAGAACATATGTGCTTCTGACTTGCAGTGGTATAAAGATATGGTTGACTGCTTCTCACAGGCAGGATAGTGGTGCTGTCCCGTCTGAGACTCCAGCTTCTTTAGAGTGCCAGCTCAGAGCCGTGGGCAGTGAATGCATGGTAGGTGTACCTACTGAATTCAAACTAGATTTTCCCTTGCAGTGTTGTGAGAACCTTCCACTCCAACATCTCCGGAAATGGAGCCCTGACAGTGCTCCTCTAATGCCAGAGACTTTCTTGTGTGGCCTCTTTGCTGCGGTTCAGGGAAGAGCAGAGGCTAGTGCGTCACAGTCATTTCATTTGGTTGTCATAGCTTTTAAATGTAGCTAACTTTAAAAAAATGAAAGACTTGGGGCCGGAGACACCTGGGGAACCAATACTGCTTCCTGACCCTTCTCACCCAGAGCAACCCAGTCCCTTTCTTGGGCTCCAGGAGCACCACTTCTGGTCCTGGCCCTGCCCTCACCTCGCTCTGCTTCCCTGGGCCTGCACCACCGGCTAACTCTCCTAGCCTGCACTACTATCCTCAGGCCTCTTGGGGTAAGTCTATAGTGCAGCTCACCGCGCC
>NW_008345687.1:2164601-2236320 GCF_000622305.1 Nannospalax galili | reverse complement strand
TAGTAGCAAAAACTGAGTCTTTTTGTAAGAAATAGTATATTTTAAAATGAAATGGAAATCTTTTTTAAAGGCTAAAAGCTCATTCAATTTTATGTCTCACAGGGCTTATATACTGAGTTCAATATTATATAACTATTAATTCAACTGTGAACTTAAAAATTTACAGCCAAATTTGAAAGAGATGCATCCTACCTCAGGAAAACGTTATTGAATATGTCAATTGTGTTGTAATGATATGCTTCTTCTAAGTATGTTGTTATTAAATAAATCATTTTTAAAAATTAAAAAAAAATGAAAGACTTTCCATAAAAAATACATGACTTTGATTGAAGAAATTGGAAAATTTGGCATCACTGGTCTACCATATTTAGTATGTTTGGAAAAGGTGGCAGGTACTCTGCTTTAAGGTATGTTTATATTCGTTTTCAAAGGACTCAGGTTTCTGGATAAGTATGTTGTTATTAAATAAATCATTTTTAAAAATTAAAAAAAAATGAAAGACTTTCCATAAAAAATACATGACTTTGATTGAAGAAATTGGAAAATTTGGCATCACTGGTCTACCATATTTAGTATGTTTGGAAAAGGTGGCAGGTACTCTGCTTTAAGGTATGTTTATATTCGTTTTCAAAGGACTCAGGTTTCTGGAGGAGTTATGCAGATACAGAAATGATTGAAGTGAGTCAAAAAGCCTTGTGGTGACTGGTAGACTGAAGCAAGACTGCCCACCTATCAGCTTATCCCTCTGAGAATATGGGCCTAGTGTTGTGGTATTGTGGTGGTTTGAATAAGAATGTCCTCCATACACTCCAAGTATTTGGATACTTGGTCCCCAGTTTGTGACACTGTTTGGGGAGGGTCGTGCCTTAGGAGGTGTGGCCTAAATACTGGAGGAATCATATCCCTGGGGGTGGGCTTTTAAAGTATATGGCTCACCCACTTCCAGCCTGGCTCTCTCTGCTTCCTGTGCCTGCTTGAAGATGTGAGTGCTTGGCTGTCTTCTCTGGCTGCCTCCTACAGTGCCTGCCCCACTGTGATGGACTCTGATTCCTCTGCAGCCTTAGGTCCAATAAACTCTTCCTTCTGTAAATTGCCTTGGTCATGGTGTTTTATCACAGCAACAGAAAAGCAGCTAATACAAGTATATACAGTTTTCCATTTCATTCCAAATTTTATATTTAAATCGTCTACAGTTTTCCATTTCAATCCAAATTTTATATTTAAATCTTCACATTTTAAAAATACGATGTTTAAGGGACTGAATACTGGTTGCTCTCGCAGAGGACCCAGTTTCAATTCCCAGCACCCACATGGTGGCTAACAGCCTTCCATAACTCCAGTTCCAGGGGATCTGGCAACCTCTTCTGACCTCTACAAGCATTGCGGGACACAAGTGCACGTACATACATACACATAAAATAAAAATAATAAATAAAATATCTTTTAAAATATGTTAAGAAAACAAATAAAAATAAATACAGGGTGACAACATTTTATTTAATTTTTATTTACTGAACCTGGGTTCTCTGCAAGAGCAGCCTGTGCTCTTAACCACCAAGCCATTTCTTCGGCCCCAACATTCTTTTTTTAAGTGCTACATGGGCAAAGAAAAACGTGTACGAGAGCAAGTTCTATCTTGCTGAGGATACAGACATAGGTGACAAAACGTGCAGGCATCCACTGATGACTCTACCTAGTATGCTGGGTACGGACAGGTGGACACAGCCATTTTGGAAACAGGGCCACCTTGATGTTCATGTCTACCTCTATTAGTTACTTTCTGTTGCAGTGATAAAGTACAATTACCAAGGTAGCTTAGAGAAGGAAGAGTTTATTTGGCTTATGATTTCAGAAGGAGAAGAGTCCCTCATGGTAGAGAGGCATGGCAGGAGGCAGCTGGAGTAGAAGCAGGCACAGGAAGCAGAGAGAGACAAACTGGGAGTTGGAGCAAGGCTATGAACTCTCAGAACCAGCCCATAGTGACATATTTCCTCCTGAACTGGATTTTTAATTCCTGAAATATTAAACTTTCAGCTTTTATTATTTTTTAAAAGTTATTCTTTATTTTTATTTTGTGTTATTTTGTGTTGTTTTTTTATTTTGTGCATGAAACTGCAGGTATGTAAGTGCACCTGTGTCATGCAATGACCACAGAGGTCAGAAGAGGGCATCGGATTCCCTTGGAACTGGGGTTACAGATAGTTGTTAGCACTACTTGGGTCCTGGGAATTGTGCCCGTGTCCTCTGCAAAAGCAGCCAGTGTTCTTAGCTGTGGAGCTATCTCTACAGCCCCAAACTTTCATCTTTTAAAAAGCTATCAAGTAATATACTGCATAGCCCATTCTCTGGCACCTCTGAGTGTCAACCCCATCCCACTGGGGAAGTTCTGTCCCTCCTGTTCTTCTTCATTAACCCCTGAGGCAATATACCAGCACCAGATGATAGGTCTTTCTTTGAGTTCAATTTATCTAAATAAGCACATCTTATTTCTTTTAAAGGTCAGAATATCTCAAATGGGTTATTTTATAAAATGAAAAGATTTCAAAGTTCTGTGTAACATGTTAAATCCCACTATGTCAGTCAAAACCATGGTTCATTATTTCTCTTTCATTTCCATTTTTCATTACAATAAACAAAAAAATACATAAGTTTTCCATGTAGTTGTGCAATAAGAGATACTTCAGAGCCTGTGGTAGTTTATATTCTTCAGTGAGGTCTGCCATGATTCCATAAGCCACAATTTTCCGTGACCTCTGATGTTTGTTAGAGTAACAACAAAGTCATGGTTAAGGGGAATTGGGTAGAATCAGGCATGATGTGAGGAAATCTAGTTATACAATACTTTATAGTATTTTCTGTGAATGTAATGGTGTATAGTATTTTTGTGTATATGTATATGTGTATGTTTGTTAGTGTGACTATGTGTAGAGGCCAGTGGTTATGTGTTTTGTTTGTTTGCTTGTTTGTTTTTGAAACAGGGTTTCCCTGTATCCCCAGCTGGCCCAGAACTCAGTATGTAGACCAGGCTGGCCTCAATCTCATAGAGATCCACCTGCCTCTGTCTCCTGAGTCAGAGTAAAGGCCTGCACCACCATGGCCAGCTCCACCTTACCTTTTGAGGCAAGTTCTCACTGGTTGGCTGGATTGGCTAGCCAATGAACTCTGAGGACCCTCCTGTCAGTTTTCCTAACAGCAAGATGAGGTAAGTGATGCTTATTTCAGCTTTCTCTTTTATTTATCTAAGTTTCTTTTGATGTTGATGTATTCGTACTCAATACTTGCCTTCTACTTCAGGTGAGTGAACTCAGAATGCATCCTATATACTCAACGAAGTAAACTCCTTTCTTTTTGAGCTCGGCTCATTTTGCAATCAATGTTTACACTCTCAGTCCTTTATCTCCATCTCCACTCATCTTCTTCGATCCTTTCTACAGGGAGCGCACTTACCATGAAGCCTGTTCACCAAGGAGGAAGGTAGAATGAGATTTGGCAGCAACATGTTGTGGTTTTCACCCAGCCCTAGCTCTTCCCGAAGACCGTTATGGGATTTGATCCCTCTGTGGTTTGTTTGTTTCCTCATCCATTTCAACAGAGAAATGTTGAGGACACTGCTTTAAGAGGCTCATGGGGCCAAAGAAGGAACTGTGCTCCCGAGTTAATGACACAGGTTCCAGAAAAACATGTTAGAGAACAGCTTTCCAATTATCTCTTCTAATTATTGCATTGAAGTCTTCTTTGTTTTTGCCTGATTTCTAAGAATCACAGAATTCGCTCAAAGGAGATTTACCCACTCCAAGTCTCAAAGTCTGTGAATATAGGTACTGAATCTCTGAGCAACTGACAGAGCTATCTAAGATCACAGACCTACATAAATGCAAACCTGGGAATAAAATTCTGGTCTGATTCCTAGTCTACTGTGTTCACAGGCACACGTAGGTTCCTAGGAAACTCTAGGGACCTAACATCAGTTATCTAAGTTGACGAGGTGGGCATGACTAAGTTAATGCAAATCAGCCCTCCCACCACTGAATTCAGTACTGAGTTTCAAGGCCCCACATCACAGCGTGGGGTGTTCAATTATCTCTATTTTTAAGCATTCAAGAGTCAGATTGTGTTACAGACCAATCTGGGATAGTGGAGGCAGGGTTAAACTCACCCTGTTTTCCGTCCTGGTCAGTTTTCAAGATTTTTCCCTTGGAGTTTAAAGCCACTGCACAGTGTTCCCTTGTGCAAAGTGATTGGTTCAAGGCCAAGTGGGTCAAAACAGATTGCCTGAGGAAAAAAAGTGTTTAATCAGAAGGTTCTTGTTTCAAATTGAAGAGTAACCTGAGGACTTCAGTGGGCGGCTTTAGTTTGAGGAGCTGTGGGACTCTGGGTAGCACTATGTCAAGTATATTTATAGTATGTCACTGAAACTGCCTTAGTGTCTTTTGATGCAGAGAGAGCCATAGGGTGTGGGGCTTAAGAAAGTGGGCCGTCTTGGAGCTGCTAGCTATGTGTCCTTAGGCTAGATGTCGAATCTGCCTTGGCTTTCCTGTCTATATCAAGTGGAGATTTAAAGATGGCAGCCACCTTAATGGTTACTCTGAGTTTGAAGTGAGCTGAAAGTGTGTAGTGCTTTTGACCTGAATATAAAACATTGGCAATATCTTTTCCTACAAGATTTCCCGATATGATTCCTTCTCCTTCCTCTCTTGGCATGGAATCTCTTCAGTGAAAGGTGGGTGATCTATTGGAGGGAATTCTGCTCACTTAGGCTGGCATGATAGAAGTTGCCTCAGTATATAGAGAGGTAGAAGAAGGAGAGGAATTGTAAATGTGTCTCCTTACTCCAGTCCTTCTACTGAGGAAAAAAAAAAGAGTATTTCCTCATTTGAGTCTTTTTCCTGTATGTTTAATATTGTAACAGACACAGAGATGGGCCTTCTAGACCCTCTTCAAAGAAGGATTTGCCATCACTGTAAGGAAGTGCCCTTGGATGTCACGTTTCAGCTCTGAGGGGCCCTCTCACTAAGACAAGGCTCTTCTGGGGCATGCACAGACACTACGACTTGACCACTGTGCTCAACACAGGCCCCAACAGTCCCCATGCTTTTCAGAAGCCCTCCGGCACTGGCAGCCAGTGGCTTTGTTGCTATGCACTTCAGTTTGATTTCTCCCTTTTCTGACCTTGGCATGTCCACTCTAATTTGACATTTGCAGAACCCACCCTTTGAAAATTGGCTTGCAAAAGATGGTTCTAACATATAGAAAGAGTTTAGGAACCATTGAAACACTGGAAAATTATTTGATTTCTGAAGTTCTCAGTTTCCACATTAATAAAACAAGGGTAATTATCTTTAACTTGAAACATGATTGTAAAGGTTAGGGAAACTGTGATGTGCCACCCATAGTAGCAAGCCATGTAATGGTACAAGACTCCCTCCATTGTACCTTCTTGTCTTCAATTTTCTTTTTCCTCTTCCTTGACTAATTTGTTCACAATGTTATTTTCCCTTATCTCACATGTCCCTTTTCTTCTTCTCTTTCTGACTTTCTTTTAGTTGCTTTCTTTTAATTGGACACATTTTTGCTTGTGTGGGCAATGAGCTTTGAAAAGCATGTACACATGTAGATTCACCACAGTGGAGATACTGATAATTTCCATCAGTAAAAAAGTTGGGCTGAAGTATCTCTTCCCACTCATTTCCCACCCCACAACCCTAGCATTGGTAAGCACTGATTTATGTGATGGATTGGATTTGTCTTTGTAGAATTTTGTATGAATATAATGCTACAGTGTGTGCTTTTTTTCCTGTCTGGCTTCTTTCCCTCACCATAATGTTTCTGTGACTATCCAGGTTGCTGTGGACCTTTTTACTGCTATTCGGTCTTCTATTATATGAATGCATTATAATTTGTTTTTCCATTTACCAGGTGTTGGACATTTGGTTGCTTCCAATTTGAAGATATCATGAATAAATCCACTATGAACATTTATGCCTAAGTCCTTATGTAAATATATATCTTGTTTTTGGTGGGGAGTAAATTTGTAGGTGTGTGATTACTGAGTCATATGTGAAACATATGTTCAACTTTATAAGGAAACACCAGTAGCATGTTTCATTGCACTAAAAAGTGCATGTTTCAGTTCCTCCACCTCCTTCCCAACACTCAACACTGTCAGTCTTTCTTATTCTAACCATCCTAGTAGGTGTGAAGTGAAAGTATCTCTTTGTGATTTTAATTTGCATTTTCCTCATGAATAGCAATGCCATGCACCATTTTTACTCTTTTCTTTTTTCAAATAGGGTCTCCCTGCATAGACCAAACTGCTCCTAAATGTGCAATTCTCCTGCCTCATCCTGCCAAGTACTGGGATTATAGGCATTCACCCCAACCTGGTCCACTGTTTGAGTCTTTAATGACCTTTAGTGAATCTTTTGTGGCAGTATTAAAATTACTTGCCCAATTTAATTGTGTTTTTTTTTTTTTATTGCATTGAATAAGTTTGGTATGTATTTTAGTTACTATTCTTATGGGAATGTATTGTGAATATTTTCTCCTGATTTGCATCTCACCTTATTTTCTTTCTTAGAAAGAAATCTTATATTTTAATAATGATAAATTTGTAACATTTTCTATCATTCCTGTTCTTTGTGTCCTATCTTAGAAATCATTGTCTTTTCTAAAATTGCAGAGGCCCTCATGTATTCTTTTCTAGAAATGTTTTTAGTTTAAGGTTCTGCATTTAGTCATATAATCTACTTTCACTTAATCTTTCCAAAGGCTGTGATGTGTGAGTCTGACTTTTCTATAATGATTTCAACTTCCAGCATCATTGTAGTAAAGTCTTTCCCCTCATCAGATTTTGTAATTCCATTTTTCTTTACAGTTGATTAATATGCCATTGAACCACATTTTCATTATCCACTCATCTCTTAATGGATATTTATGCTGTTTCCGTGTCCTGGCTATTGTGAACAGAGCTGTAGAGAACATGGATAAGCAGGTATCTCTATAGTAGGATAGAAAGTCTTTTGGGAATATTCCCAGGAGCGGTGTAGCTCCCAGTAGTGGTATATATGTATGGCAGATCTATTTCTAGCTTTTTGAGGAAACTTCACACTGATTTCCATAGTGGCTGCACCAGCATTTACTCCTGTCAACACTGAATAGTGTTAGTATTTCCTTTTCCCACATTTATACCAGCCTTTGTTGTCATTTTGTTTGTTTGTTTTTGGAGAAGGAGAGAGAGAGAGAGAAAGACAGAGAGAGATCCTTAGTCATTCTGACTGGCATAAGTTGAAATATTAAAGCAATTTTAATTTGCATTTTTCTGAAAGCTAAAGATGTTGAACATATTTTAAAGTATATTTTTGCCATTTGTATTCCCTTTTGAGAACTCCCTGTTTAGGTCCATGCCCTAATTTTTAATTGAGATATTTGTTTTCTTGGGGGCTGGATTGGATCAAAACACATTATATGCGTATATGAAATTCTCAAGCAATAACAATTTTTAAAAATTGTGCTTTATGGTAATAAGGCACTTGACTGTGGAATAGTGATGGCTGATCTTGATCGTCAACTTGGGTGGATTGAGAACAGCAGTCCCTTCTCATTGGCTACATTGCTCACATCCAAAGTCACCACTTTAAAAAAAATTTTATTTATTATTTCTATTTTACGTGTATGAGTGTATTACCTGCATGTAGATAAGTGCATTGATGTTGTGCAATGCCTGTGGAGGACAGACAAGGCCATTGGATCCCCTGGAACTGGAGTTACGGACAGTTGTTAGCTGCCATGTGGGTGCTGGGATTCAAACCTGGGTCTTCTGCAAGAACAACCAGTGTTCTTAACCACTGAGCCATCTCTCCAGCCCCTAAATTCACCACTTTCAATAGAAGCATTGTGTTGCACTGGGTGTAGTGGTGCACACCTTTAATCCCAGCACTAGGGAGGCAGAGGCAGGTGTATCTCTGTAAGATCAATGCCAGCCTGGTCTATATAGCGAGTCCCAGGCCAGCTGGGACTACAGAGAGACCCTGTCTCATAAAAAAATTGTGTCTGCATTATTACAGCACATGAATGTTTTTCATACCAGGTTCTTAAAATATACTGTCATTTTTATTTACTGAGCTTTTAAGTTTCTATGGAGTTAATAAATACCTTGTGTTTATTTATTTTTGTAGACAGGGTCTTACTATGTAGCTCAGACTGGCTTGGGACATGTGATCTTCCTGCTTCACTTTACCAGGTTCTGGGATTACAGGCAGGTAATTTATTAATTTTCTAGGTGCAGAACAGGTCATCTCTGAAGCTTCCTCTGGCTATTTATGTCTCCTTATTTATGTTCATATGCTGACAATATCTCTCTTTATTTCCTTGTGAAGCAGTTTTTAGAGCCCGAAATCTTTGAATTGTTCCAATCTAGCCTGTGTCCTGAGGATTATTGCCTCTACTGATCTCCTGGGTAAGATTTCCTGTGACCTATATTCCATGTTTTGTTTCTTGGCTTAACACTTCATTTTTAGTGTTTGTAGTTTCCTGGCAACTACCTGAGAAAGGATATGAGAAACCATTTTGTTTTGTTTTATTTATTTTTTATTTACTTTTTGTGAGCTTGTGTGCCTTTATTTTACTTTGATTTTTATTGGAGTTTGCCTTGCTATAGTTCTATAAGTAGTTTTTTATTTTGCTAAGGATATTTCTCTGTTTTCTAAGTTTTTTTAAAAAAATAATTGAGTGTTATATTTTATCTAATGTCTTCTTCATTTGGTTATAAATATAAAGGTTGGCATTTGATGGGGGGAGGGGGCTGGACTGGAGAGATGGCTCAGCAGTTAAAAACACTGGCTGCTCCTGAAGAGGACCCATATTTGATTCCCAGCACCCACATGGCGGCTAACAATCGTCCTTAACTCCAGTTCAAGGGGAATCCGATGGTTCTTCTGACCTCTGCAGGCCTTGCACAGCATGGGTACACTTATGCATATGCAGGCAATGTACTCATACACAAGAAATGAAAACAGTTAATAAAATATTTTTTAAAAAGGTTAGCATTTTTTCCTTGAAAAGCTTTGATGATTCTCTTTTCATCTTTCCAGTGTTGATGTGCTATGTGACTCTATATGTGACTAATACAATCTTTTCTTTCCTCTTTTCTGGAAACTTTTTTTTTTTGGTCTTTTTGATACAGGTCTCCCTGTAGCACCAGCTGTCCTGAAACTCACTATGTAGACCAGGCTGGCCTTGAACTCACAGAGATCTGCCTGTCTCTGCCTCCTGAGTGCTGGGATTAAAGGCGTGCACCACCACGTCTGACTAAGAAGTTTTTCCTTTCCCTAATGTAATAAACTTTCATGATGATATACCTTGGCATACAAAATACAACCCTGAAACTTTACAACTCAAAAATCAACTTGAAGCAAAGCTCATTGTTGTCACTTTACCGAGAGTATAAATCCAGAAACCAGGAGCAAGGAACAAAGCGAGGGGAGCAGTAAGAAGTGGAGACGATACAAGCATGAGTTACTGATCATCAGATAGCAATGATCTGGTCCTCAGGGTAGCCCACAATGGAAGATTACCCATCTGAGGGAAGAAGGCATGGGTGTGGTAGATGTGGCATTAGCTGTCTTTCTGATGGGTCAAAGATTTGATCTACAGACTTATGGTGGGCACATGTGTGGGAATCAAATGAGGTTCGGGAGCCATTCCATTCTTCAATGCCAAGAGAACAGTACCAGGACGTACAGTGTGGGCATGAGCTGGGAACTGTATGAAGCTCAGCAGAGCCTAGAGGGTCCATGGCCGTTGCAGTGGCTGAAATAATAGATGGGAACAGGAGGACCTGATGTGACTTAAGAGGTGTCTCACACTTGCTTCCATTGCTCTAAGCTTTGGATAATAAGCCCTTTCATTTTGGGAAATTATGCTGTTCAGTTTTGGAAAAGTGTCTAGAATGTCTTCTTTGATGACTTGCTCCCTTCATTTCTGTTTTTTCATTCAAGAACACCTGTTAATCAGATTTGAAGATCACTTGGGCTTTTCCTGAAATTCGCTTGTTTTATTCCTTATTTCCACAGGATGCTCTGCTTTACTTCAGGAGATCTTCTTAACTTCTGAGTTTTTTTTTGACTTTTTCACTTATACTACATATCAAAAAAATGAAAAGGCTTTTGTTGTTTCTGAGTGTATGTGTGTATATGTATGTATGTAGGCATATGCATTTACACACACATAATACTGTTCCAGTTCAATTCTTGCAATATTTGTCTCTGATTTTCTCAGTATTAGTTATAGCTTATGTATTGTTTTCTGGACTTTCTCTTTCATAGAAATACGTTCTTAGTTTCTTCTATATTTTGTCTTTGTCTTATTAGCTTCATCCTAGAGTTGTCCTCCAGATGTTTGCTGATTATTTGTTAGAACGGCCCTAAAAAGAAAGTTGAAAGCCCTTTGTGCATGGATGAGCCATTTAATTAAAGAGCTTCCAAAGCCATTACACTGAAGTTTTTCTTTTGGCTCGTCAAACTCCTTTGAGAGCTCTTATAGTCTTTGACCTAGAGGGTATATGCCAGGGCTACCAGTGCTAAGGAGCCCAAGTAGGGCAAAAGCTGAGGTGGACACTTAACATGCAGATTTCTTCAATCCTCTTTGGATGGTGAGGGGACATCCTCTGTCAAATATATCTGGGCTCTCCAAGCCAGAGGTAACCTTTTTACCTTCTCAGGAGAATAAACCTTAATTTCAAAAGAGAGGAAGAAATTTTGGAGGTAAAACTTTTCTTAAACAGACTTAAACAAATGGTTTTGATTTAAGC
The DNA here is from genome assembly GCF_000622305.1 of Nannospalax galili. Lineage (NCBI taxonomy): Eukaryota > Metazoa > Chordata > Mammalia > Rodentia > Spalacidae > Nannospalax > Nannospalax galili. The sequence goes on along the minus strand of NW_008345687.1, from coordinate 2,225,513 downwards.
CTACATACGTGCCTTTTTTAGAGGTACCTCTTTCCAGAAGTCCCTGAGGTTTAGGGGTTCCAAAGTGTAAAGAGAGTGATCACTTAGCTTTTCCCACTGCCATTTTAGGATTTAACTCCTTGGGTTTGCTAGTTACCCATATGTTTTCCAACTTCCAAAACTTGAGCCTGGAATCTCTTCTGTTCTATCTTTTCCAAATTCCTTTTGCTTGGAACATAAACAGATACTTGAAGATCTGTTTTCTTCTCCAGCCTACCAAATATCGATATTGACCAAATAAAGTCTTCTGGCATCCCACTATACTTTGTACCTTGAAAAATTCAGAACCCCTTAAATGTGTGCTATAGCATAATAACATTTGTGTCTCTTAATGTGTCGACTTGGGCTTACAGTGGGGTTATGAAACACTCTACAGTTAGTACACTATATAAAAGACAACCTCTTTCACGAATTTTTACTCTATCCCAGTACAGCAAAATAGGCTTGGAAGCTCTTCAGCTGATCTGATTTTTTTCCCCTAACTGAACCCAACACATAGGTGAGTGAAACAAGTTCAGAAGTAACAACATTATAATAAATTTATTTTAAAATTCCTATATGTATTTTGGGGCAGAGGAAGAAGTGGGACTACTTTGTAGTACACTTTCTGTGTCTACAAGGCAAAGAGAATTGATGATCCAAATGATGATGTTAAGACACTAATATAGATTCTATCAAATCCACATTCAATTAGGGTCTATCTTTACTTGGTAAGGTAGAACCAGAGGTATTTCTGAAAGGTTTTAGCATTGAGAGTGGAAAGGGAGGGGTTTTCAGATTAGCCATAAGTCACTCACCAGAATTTTCCATGCCCCAAAATTGTTCTTTGTGGCACAGAAGTAAATAAATGAATAATTGCCCAGAATACTTAACGAGGATGTGTGCGGAGTTGGAAGATGCTGAGTCAATAGAATTTTAGGCTCCAGCTCATTCTCCAACAGCAACAAACTATTTTTCATCCAGAATCTGTTTTAGTAATTTCTCAGTGGTTGCTGTTTCTAATGAAACTCCAGAATCACAATGAATCACTGAAGCAATCTGCTACGGAAAAATCAATACTTCAAGCAACAATTCAAAAAAACCTAAGAAAATACTTGTGAGACATGCAGATCTTCTACACTGAGCTCTGAGGGGCCCAGGTAAGTATGAACCCAGTCCCTTTTCTAAGGACTTAGCCAAGGAAAAGGATATATATTTTAAATTTTTTATTTTATGCGTATGGTATATTGCCTGCATGTCTGTAAGTGCACCCATGTCGTGCAAGGCCCTCGGAGGTTCAGAAGAGGCTGTTGGATCACCTGGGAATGGGGTTATGGACAGTTGTTAGCTTCCATGTGGGTTCTGGGATTCGAACCTGGGTCTTGGATATTATATGCCATTTTTACTATAGAGAAGAATGCATGCTGTGTCAGTGGTAGGGTATTAATGGCTTTAAAAGTAATACAGAAGAGGTAAGAAAACTTTATTTAAGGGAAAATGGAGTCACCAAAGAGGAATTGAGAAAGAGTGAATTGCTTTTGATACTTGGTTCATCCTTAGATCCTGAGTGGTAAGAACTTGAAGGACTGATTCAGAGATAAGTGAGCTAGAATACAGTGGCATCTACGGGGTCGCAGATAGCTGTAGGCAGTTTAAGTATACATGATCCAATAACATATTTTATATCTGCAATAGTATATATTAGCCAAGTTTCTTTTGGTGATGGAAACTCATCTTAACATACTTTATGCAGGAAAAAAATCTATTGACTTTGTCATCGGAAAGATCCATTGATGAGTCTGGTATGTTTGGACCCAGATGCTCAGATAATATCAGAAGGAATTTCTTTATCTCTTGACTCTGCTTTCTCCTATATTGACTTATTTGGGACAGAAGTTGTAGCAATTAGAGTCAATCTCAGTCTTATGTGGCCCAGTTTTCCATTTCTGAATAGAGAACCTTTTGTCTTAGTGCCCATATGTGAGAAGTATCAGAGACAGACTAATTACTGACTATGTGGGTAAGTCATGATAGAAGGAGGATCATTGCTTTCAGTTACACTGGATAGTGGAAGAGGAGTTTCTCAGTAGCAATGCACATTGGTAAGGGATGGAAGAGAAGTGTGGTTACAGTTCTGCAATAATTCATTTTAGCTAAAAACAAACATCTCTTTGAATAGCCCTTTCCCCTATTTTCTGGCTCTTACATTGTTTCTGTCCCCTTTTCCATGATAGAGACTTAGAAAGATGATAAAAATGCTTGTTTAGGACTGAGCACTCATGAATCACTTATTCTCAGTACTTTATGTAGCCATAAGTCTCTGCACTCACCACTGGAAATAAGGCTGAGAGCATTGTTTGTCAATGGCTATAAGCACAATTATTTAGATGGCAACTTGATACTATGTCAATTTCCTGAACAACAGTATTCAGTATCCCCCTAGGACCATGATCTCTCTTGCCATGTTTTTTATTTTGTTTGTTTTTTGCTTTTTTGTTTGTTTGATTTTTAACCAAGTTTACAGTACTAGGCAGGTATCAAATCCAATCAGAGAGCAGTATGTTACTTCCACACTAGGAGTGCTACTATTGCATAATCATGCACATCTTGCCTGACCGATTGGTCCTGTAGATCATAGGATCCACACTGAGTAAGACTATTAGTGTCTTTTCTCCCCCAGCAGCCTGGCTAATGAAAAAGTGTTCAACATCAATCGCCATCAGGGAAATGCAAATTAAAATTACTTTCCAATTCCATCTCACTCCAGCCAGAATGGATATCATCAGGAAACCAAATGACAACAAATACTGGGAGAATGTGGAAAAAGAGAAATTCTTATTCACTGTGGATGGGAGTGCAAACTGGTACAGTCACTAGGGAAATCAGTGTGGGGGTTCCACAGAAAAATAGAGGTAGAATAACCATATGATTCCATTATTACTCCACTCCTGGACATATAACTAAAGGACTCTATATCCTGCTACAGAGATATTTGTTCATTACTGTTCATTGCTGCTCTATTCACAATAACAGGGAAATGGAATCAGGCCTAGATGTCCATCCGCTGATGAATGGATAATGAAAGCATGGTACATATGCGCAATGAAATTCGATTCAGCTTTAAAGAAAAATGAAATTATGAAATTTTCAGGAAAATGAATGGAATTAGAAAATAATTCTACTGAGTGAGGTAAACCAGAAACAGAAGAACAAATGCCATATGTTCTCCCTCATTTGGGGATCTTAGCCTTACATCTCTAATTTTGTGTCCAGCTTGGAAATCCTGTAGAAGCCAGGAAACTAAATAGAGGCCTTAGGGAGGGGCATGTTTTAAGGGATAGTGCAATGTAGGTAATGTGAAAGAAGGAGGAGGAATGCTAGAGATGGGAAGGTTTAAACAGGGAGAGGGAGGAGAATAGGGAAGATGAGCGGATGGAGGATAGGTAACTAAAATAAAGGGGCATGAAAAAGCCATATGGAAAACTATCTTGTAACCCAATTAGAAAATATAATTCAAATTTTTTAAAAAAGGACAACCCGTGTGTAGATGGAAAAAGATGCTTCCAAAAGTGTGAATTATTAAACAGAAACCCCAGTGCCAGGAGTGGGATACTTCCTTATGAATTATTGGTCAAGGAGGCTCAGAGATCCTCAAAACAATACAGGCTTAGGCTGGCAAGATGGCTCAGCCAGTAAAGGTTCTTGCTTGCTGCCATGGCTGATAACCTCAGTTCAAATGATAGGAGCAGAGAACTGACTTCCAGAAGTTATCCTCTCACCTCTACATATATTCTGTGGTACTTGACTTCATCCCTCAAACTATGCAAAATAATATAGGCTCTTGCCATTCTTTTAGGTTGCCCACTTGACTTAGATAATAAGACCCTATTGTGGAAGACACCAGGTTTTTCAATATTCTTCTGAGGGTTCACACTTTCCCCCTTTAGACATTCAGAAGCATAGATAATTGTATCCACAGAAGTAAAATCTGAAAGACCTTGTAGCCTGAATTTAAGAACTAAAATTTCCAAATCCCATGTCAGAAGGAAAATGATACTCATAAATCGAGGAATGCAAGTGTTCAGTGTCTTCGGCCGAAGATCAGCCTCAAACACTACAAAAGCTGAAAGGACTCAAGGAAGAGACAGGGAGAACTGTGGTGACTGTAGCAACTTTCCAGATTCTGAGTTTTTAGGATTTAGGTGCCTTAAGTATGAGACAGAAGAGAGGGGGAAGGAGAGGGGAGGGATGGGGGGAATGGGAAAGAGGGAGAGGAAGAAGAGGAAGAGACAAGATGAGAAGAGAAAGGGAAAACAAGTCTTGGAGTAGGTTTCAGGTACTGCCAGATAAACTTGGGTGTCAGGAATACTGCATAGGTTACTTAGTGGTGACTATCTTGTGTAGTGTGTTGAAAGAGATTCAGAAACTGCAGTGAGGGCAGTGGATAAAGTGCTTGCCAAGCAAGCACAAAGCCTGGAGTTCGGATCCCCAGAACCCACATAAAATTCCCAGACAGGGATGGAGGCCCTCCTCTCATCCCAGTGCTCTCAGGCAGTAGAGATGGGAATCCCTGGAACAGCTGGCTAGACAGACAAGCGGATTCAGTGAGCACTGGGTTCAGAGACTCCAATAAATAAAGCGGGAAGTGGTAGAGGAAGATACCCAGTATCTACCTCTGGCCTCCAAATGTACAATCAAAAATGTATATGCACACATGCACACCCACAAGTACACATAGCACATATACACACAAAAGAAAGAAGGAAGGAAGAAAGAAAGAGAGAAAGGAAAGAACAGGAATGAGGGCTCCAGCATACCAGTACTTCTTCCAAGAGCATTTGCGGGAATAATCTGAGGGATATCCAGAACCCTCACCTGAACACAAATGTTTAGATTGCTGCATGAGGCAGGAAATAAGCATTCTAAAATGTTTTACTCTGTCAAGTATGGTAGGAATTGAAATAAGATATGCATTATAAAATTGCCTAAGATAATTGTTTGGGGGTGAGAGCGAAGTTTAGAGACATTGATAGAGTAATGCACTGACAGGGTTGTCTCAGTAACTTCAGAAATTACCTGGGAGGTTTTGTTTTAGAAGGAATTTGTGTTGAGTAACCAAATAAATGCAAAGATCATGAGAGCAGCCTGCTAATTAGCAATCAGCCGTTCCTAATCTGATGTGCATTTGTCAGTTTTAGTTGCCACTCAATCAATTTAAGGATGCTCTTTCATATGTGAAATAACACAAAGTTTCCAAGCATCTCCAAAAGTGCTTTCCCTTTTTCAGTAATCAAATATTTATTGAGGACTTACTATGCACCAGGTGTGTGAGACTGTGCGATGCAAGGCTGGTTATAGCATTTCCTTTACATGTGGAATCAGAAGTGGAATACACATTCCTCCAAAAATTCACATAATAAATCATCCTATGACCTCAAGCACTGAGAGGAAGGAGAGATTCACCTTGCTTCAGGATTTGGGAAATGATCCATGGAGGAGGGGCTATTCCAGACAGGACTTCAAGGATTCACTACATGCTGCTGGCCCCATAATTCCCCAGATTCATTTCATGTGAGTTTCATTTGCCAAATATTTATGGAATATTTTACAAAGTTCCAAGTAACCTGCTGGTCCTGGTCCTTATGTAGGGAAAACAACAGACATGACCTTTCATATTTGCAAGAAGATTGAAGCTGGCTGATGGGGGAGATAGGACAAGTGAAGGGAAAGTACTGGGATGGAGAGCAGAGGATGAGGCTCGAACTAAGAGAGCATTCAGAACCTTGTTCAGCAGCCGGGACACAGAGAGACAAGTGACAGCAGACCCATGTCTCTTCAGTAAACGTGGATTCCAAAGGATGTATCTAATTTTGTTGAGTAGCTGTATACACAGTGGTGAAAGGTGAACTTCTGGAGCTAGCCTGCCTAAATTTAATATAATCTCAGACAATTTCCTATATCTTAATTTCTTTGTCTATAATATGCTATAGCAATAGTATTCTTATCAAAGAGGAACTGTGTGACTGAGTCAGTCCGTGCTGAACTTTGTATTCCCCAGCATGTTGCAAGTAAGTTGGGGAATAAAATAAAATAGGCCATCTCCTCCTCCTCTTCCTCCTTCTCCTCTTCCTCTTCTTCCTCCTCCTCTTTCCCCCTCCTCCTCTTCCTCCTCCTCCCCCCTCCTCCTCCCCCTCTTCCTCCTCCTCCTTCTCCTCCACTGCCTCCTCCTCTTCCTCCTCCTCCTCCCCCTTCCTCCTCTTCCTCCTCCCCCCCCCCCTTCTCCTCCCCTTCTCCTCCCCCCCCCCTTCTTCCCCCTCCCTCCCCCCCCCCCTCCCCCTCTTCCCCCTCCCCCCCCTCCTTCTCCTCCTCTTCTCCTCCTCCTCCTCCTCCTCCTCCTCCTTCTCCCCCCCACTCCTCCTCCTCCTCCTTCTCCTTCTCCCCCCCTACTCCTCCTCCTCCTCTCCCCTTGTTCTTCCTCTTTTGCTGGGGTTTGAACCTGGGGCCACACACAAGCTAAGTGGTCACTCTACCATAACACTCCCAGCCCATTATTATTTTTGGAGACTGCTATTACTATTGTTAGTCACACTTTATTTTAAAATTTTTGTTTATTATTTTTATTTTATATGTATGAATGTATTACCTGCATGTGTGTAAGTGCACTTGTGTTGTGAAATGCCCTTAGAGATCAGAAGAGGGCATTGGATTCCCCTGGAACTGGAGTTATGGACAGTTGTTAGCTGCCATGTGGGTGCTGCAAACTGAACCCAGGTCCTCTGCAAGAGCAGTCAGTGCTCTTAACTGCTGACCCATCTCTCCAGCCCCTCACACTCTATTTTATCAGATGCAATCTGCAATCAGTATCCTAGGTATTCAGGTGTGAGTGAAGGAGGAAAGATGTTAAGAATTTTCTTTTTTCAATATAGAAAATCTATTTAAATGTCCTTTTTATACCTTGAATTTCCTCTAAAGACCCATGTGCTAAAGGTTTTGCTGCTAACTGGTGGTGATAATGGGAGGCAGTGGACTCTTTTAGAAGGTGGGTTCTTGTGGAAGGAAGCTAGATCATAGGGACATGCCTTTGAAGGGGATATGGGGACCCTGGCCCTTCCTCTTCCTCTTTACTTCCTGGCTGCTGTGAGCTAAAGAGCTTCCTCTATCACATACTCCTGCCATGATGTTCTGCCTTGTCACACGCTCAAAGCAATGGGACCAGCTGACTATGGACTCAAACCTTTGAAACCATGAGCCAAAACAAATTCTTCCTCTTTGTAAACTGATTATCTCAGATATTTTATCACAGCAATAGAAGCCCAAGTAATACAAAATTAGTATCGAGAAGTAGGTTCAGTGCTGACAGTACCTGACCATGTAGTTCAGAAGTCTTGGTATTGGGTCTTAATAAATCTAGAAGTTCTTTCTCTTGGTTTTCAGCTTATGTTTCATTAATATCTGCATTTTGAAGGCCTTATTTTTTACAAAGAAGTGCTCTCTCTTAGGTATGACTGAGCTTCTTAGCATACTTTTCTGAAATGTAATTATTGAAAGAAAGACAACTAATTTCAAATCCAGGCCCCACTCCTTTCAAATGGCACTGCCATACATCTGAAATTTGATCTCTTGTAGCATGTAGTGAGAGAACACAGGCTGAGTTCTCTGAGGAGATGGCCTGGGGTTAACTAAATTTAGGTAATACTGTCTTCCATGCTGAATTTCTCTGGTACATTAGTGTACTGAAAGTACCAAGAAGTCCTGTGGAAAAGAAACCTATTAACCAAATGTTACCCAAAGGAACTCAACCCCAGAATGCTCTCTTCACTTAAAAAAAAAACCAAACTATCATCTACAGTTTAACATTTGGAAAATTGTACTTACTATTTTGTTCCAAAACTGTCTGTCTTCTGTTTTCAACTTTCCCACTTTAGAAAAATGCTTTTCCAATTGTCTAAGTTCAAAATCTTGAAACTTTTGTTTCATTTCTCCTGGAGTTTGGAGCTTGATTGTCCCCTAATGACCCATGTGTTACAGGTTCAGTCTCTAGAGTGGAGATATTAGAAAGTCGGAGCAAGTGGGAGGTCTTTACCTCAATGGGAGCACTGGGACCTTAGTCTCTTCTCACTCTTCCACCTCCTGTTCAATATGGTGAGTTGTTTTCTTCTGCCATGTACTCCTACCTGATCTTCTATGTTGTCACAAGTCCAAAGCAAGAAGGCCAACTGATCATGTGCTGGGAGCTCCAAAACTGTGAACAAAAATTACCTTTCTCTCTTTAGAAGATGATTATCTCTGGCATTTTGTTATAGTTACAGAAAACTTACGAGAACAATTTCCCAGGTAAAATCTCTCACAAAAATGCTACTGATCCACCAAAACTTCTCATTTCTTAAAATGTCTTATGTCATCAATTATTCTATTTCCAATTATAGTTTTTGAAATGCTTTTGGATCTTACCAGAGTCCTAGAAAGATGTCCACTGATTACAGTCAAGGTGGATATCAATGCTCCTCATTGCTTCACATGCTCCTTGATACTTCTGCTTATTGAATCAGGTATAAATTCTCAGCTAGGGGTCAAAGAGACCCCTAGAATATAGTGGGCTACAAAAAACTGCCAGTTTATTCCTCTCTCCTATAATCTGGTTAATCTGATTGATCTGGGCTGTCTAGGCAGCTCTGCTCCATGAAGTCATTCAGGGATCCATGTTTCTTCACACTGTAGCTCTGCCAGCCCCTGGGCACAATCCTAATCACTGTGGCAGCAGTGTCATTGTCATGTCTGAGAAAAGGCAAAGGCCAGGAAAGAAAATTTTCAGTCACATGTTCCCATTTGACTAAGAAATATATTGCTTAGCATCTTTGCCAAGTGCATAAGGAGAGGAGTTAAGTGGATCTGAAGGCAATTTATACTTTCATTCTGGCAAGGAAATATTTCCTCATTCATGCATTGAAGTCCTTCAGTATTTATTATATTTTCCTTTTCAACCAGTATATGTTTCAGTTCCTACTCTGTCTTATTTTATCTGTAAAATTTATTTATTTTTATTTTACATGTATGAGTGCTTTACCTGCATTTATGGAAGTGCACTACATGTGTGCAATACCCACAGAGTCTAGAAGACAGAGTCAGATCCCCTGAAACTGAAGTTACAGGTGGTTGTTTGCCACTGTAGATGTGTTACTTAAGCTTGGGCATTTCATAGACACTTAATCTCTGTTTGTGACTAGTTGTGGAACTCTATGATAGCCTCCATCTGTTGCAAAAGAAACTGCTTTGATGAGTGGTGATGGCATACTTGTCTGTAAGTACAAGGATTCATATTTAGCACATAGTAAGAAATTACATTTGTCTAGGGATATGACAGTCCTAGGGTTTCCTCTAAGATATATGACCTCTCCAGCCATGTGTAGTTGGCTAGGTTTACAGTACCACACAATAGTTCCCTCACATTGAGTGAGTTTTAGGTCCAATTAGATAGCTGTTGATTACGCCCAAGATAAAAGTGCCACTACTGCACCAATATAGTTTGCTGTGCCAGTCCTTGTTTTGGCTATTAGGTCTTAAAGCTGGGGTTGGATCTTCAATTTGTGTTCTTCCTTACTAGTTTGCATAGTATTCTCCAAAACTATGAGAACTAGCTGTGGCAGGGTGTGGTGGCTCATGTCTTTAATCCCAGAACCCGGGAGGCAGAGGCAGGCAGATCTCTGTGAGTTCAAGCCAGCCTGGTCTACATAGTGAGTTCCAGGCCAGCTGGGGTTACAAGGAGACCCTGTCTCAAAAAGACCAAAAAAACAAAAAACAAAAAACAAAAAAGAGAGAACTAGCTGGGTTGCTCCAAGTCCTGTGTCCAATGTATGTCTTGTCTTCAGTAGTAGGGTCTTCACGTTCTTGGAGCTAATCAAGGACTGTGGGAGTCTCTTGAACTACCCTGGTCAACAACTCAAAGGGAGGTTTCTCCTGCTGTTTATTGTTATATAGCTTTCAGGTATATACATGGACTCATGTACAGATATTGTATGTGTAATTTTTCAGTAGGTTTTTGAACTAATACGATTCCCTCTGGTTTTTTTTTTTTTACACCAGCTAGGCACTGTTTATCTCTTCCCTCTCTCTCCCTATCTAGGCCTCCCTCCTCCTTCTCCAGTTAAAGAACCCCCATTTTCCCCATTTGTATTAGTCAGGATTCTCTAAAGAAACAGAACTGGTAGAGAGAGAGAGAGAGAGAGAGAGAGAGAGAGAGAGAGAGAGATTTATCAGCTTAGCTCACAGGATAGAGTCCGAGTAGTCCAACAATGGCTGCACCACACTGGAGAGGCTGAGAATCCATAGTCGCTCAGTCCACAAGACTGGATGTCTCAGTAGTCCCAATCTGGCACTGAAGGTCTGACAAATTCCAAAAGATCAGCTAGTCTTCAGTCTACAGCAGCAAGACTAACTCACCAGCGAGAGAGAAGGCAAGCAGCAAAAGCCTGGCATTCTCCTCTGCCTTGGTCTTTTATACCGGCTGTCATCACAAGGTAACGCCCACATTTAGGGTGTGTCTTCTGCCTTTAGATGATCCAATCAAGAAGATGTCTCATTTCAGTTAATCCCAGATCCAATCAAGTTGACACCCAGGATTAGCCATCACACCGTTTCTCCATTGATAATACCTGTCTCCTATGGTCCCCCCTTTCTTAAGCTTCTTCTTCTCCTTTACCCCATAGTTCCTTGTATAGCCCTGATTTTTTTTAATCTCCAAAAGCTGTAGCTGATACCAACAGTTTGGTGGAAGCAGGGTGATGAGATCAATTTTTAAAAAGCCAGTCAGTCATTTGCTATCTCTTAATTTGTTCTGGTAGGCCTAACTTTCTTTTTTAAAACTTACTCAAGACAAGGCTATTTTCTATTTTTTTTTTTTTGAGACATCAGACTAGGTGTGGTTCCCAGAACCCTGTAAGAATTATATTAAGTGGTAGAACAGCATGATAGTGTTGAATACACGAAGCTGACTGGCATCAAAGCTTGCACGTAAATGGCAGTATGGCTGTGGAATGCTCTGTAAAGTCCTTAGGTAGTGAGGTAGTGAGTGTGTCCAATAGCACATGATGTCTTTCTTCAGAACAGCAGATGAGTTTGTCCTTCCAAAACATTCCACAATAAAGTTTGGGAGTCAAGGCCATGGAGCATTCTCTGGTTGCGGCAAATGCATAAACCAAGTGTGTCAACCTGGAAAATTGAATAAATCTTGCTGCTGGCTTCATCACTATAACCTTTTGTCAAGGCAAGAAAGTCACAGGAAGCTGGTTTGCTCAAGACATTTGTCCACTAACCTTTGTCTCAGATTCCTTTATTAAGAAGAAAAACATGCTCTAAATGTATTTCCTTATTAATTTTTGTAAAAGTACAGAAAATAATATTCCTGCTTACTTTCAATGTGTCCCTGTAACAGGATGGGGATTGTTTAGAAACTGGTTGCAATGTCACCTTTCTTCTGTTCTTACTAAACTCATTTATATAGCTAGTAAATAAGTTCGATATAATTTCATCTTACAGTACCATTTCTCTGGCACAGGTACAAATTAATCAGTTAAAATATAAATTAAAGGAAGATGGGGGAGGGGGGGACCTTAAGCGCTCCAAAGATGAGTAGTCAGGTGCTTGAAATAAGGGACAGATTGTATGGATTCACTGAAGCAGTCTCTGTGCTGGGCAGGGTTAGCGATGTAGGCCCAATGGAATTTATAGTCCTGTATTTTTCTTGTGCTTCCCATTGCTCCATTGATTCTAGACTCAATGACAATGTTCTTGTCCAGTTCTTTGCTATTATTAATATATTCTGTATGTCTAGAGTGGAGACTGTAAATGTTCTGATGGAGGACAAGTTCACCTCCACCATTTGTAGTGGGCTGTTTCCATCTGAATAAGCTCTGTGAATGGGAAAACTCATGCTCTTTTCTTGCCTACACTCAGTCTAATAAATGTAGCCTTCTTGTTCAGAAAGAAGTACCAATGCATCTTCTATGGGTCATGTGCTGTGTTGTCACTTGTTTCAGTTTCTGCTTCTCACTGTCCTGGACACATGGAAGATGCATGTTCTATCTCATCACTGCATACTGCGGCATTGTTTTATGAGTAGGCTACACAGATCTCATTAATCTATCCAAAGTCATCAAGCAATGATTAAGACAATGAGTATGTAATGAGTCAAGCATTGCATTCAACATTGAGGATTACAAAGGTAAGTGAGTCACTGTTTTTGCTCTCACGGGACTCTGTGCCAAAGAGGAAGGTATGGAATTTACTCCTCATTATGAATTTGAATTTTTTGATGCTTTCACTTGGCATTGCATGTACTTACTATATGACCTGCACTGAGTAGACCCTTTGTGAATTTAGGAGAGACAGAGGCTTTGCTCTTCATATGTTTACAGTTCTTGACAGACATAATAGACCTACGGAGATGACTAAATAACCAGATGGGTGATGACAAATGTACTCATTAGCACCAACAGCACACTAATTCAAGAATTTCAAAATATGAAAAATAACATCAATCCAATAAGGAAAAATGAACCTCTGAGCACTCAAAATAGAAGTGACTAAATAGAACAACTAAGGCTCATGTACTTCCCTGCAGGAAAATGATCCCGGCCCTCTCTCTGCACAACGTACTCTGAGCTCATGCAGAATTTTAACATAGTTGGTATCTACCCATAGCTTACAACAAATTTTAAAAGTGACCTGTTTTTCCCTTGGGCATTGCCCAAAGGAAGAGATTTGATTTTCCATAAAACCTTATTAATAGAAAACTATCTGAACTGGGAAATAGGATAGAGAACATTTAGAAACACAAAAGAATTTAAAACAAAAAATATTTGATTTGACTTTCTCATGAAGAGTATGACTGAATCTAATAGTCTTCTCAAAACCACTATACCTTTTACTGAAAGTAACTATCTGTCACCCTTTGTTCCCTCCTCTTTTACTCCCATTAAGCTGAGTGCTGACAAGGCTGAACTGCACAGTTTCTATCAACCATCAACTACAGAGTTCCCACAAACCAAGAGAATGGCTTTTAATCTCCTAGCTTCATGAGGATGCAGACTAGAGGTGGAAAGCCTGGAGCTGGAGCTTCACCATCATTCAGCAAGACTGTTCTTCCTGGAGACCCGTCTAAGGCACTTCATGTTGTCAGTCACTAAACTGGGTCTGTTTAGGAACAGCTACCCATATGGGAAAGCAGCCCCTGTGAACTAATTAGAAGGGAAGCCAGTGTGTACACTGAAATCAGGGGTGGGGCTGCTAGACACTGGCACAGATCTTGCCTTTAAGATCTTCTACTTCCAATTGATACATGGTAGCTAATTGGCCTGTCAAAATCTTTTATTATAGGAGTATGTGGCTAATTTGAGAGTGCGTTTGTAAAAGAAGACCTGATGGTGGTTCTGTTCTTGGGGTGGGAAGGAGAGTACAACAGACTACTAGAGCTTTTTTTTTTTTACCTTTGGACTTTTAAAAGAATTGTGATATGCTAGTTATCAGTAAGAAAAGTGGATTTTCCAAATCTGAAGATGAGGTATCAATTATACAATTTTGTTTTTCCTTGAATCATTTAGGAAAAAGATGTATAGTATTCTAGTCATTTAAAAAAATTCCTTGTTTAAGGCTGGAGATGGAGTTCAGTGAGAGAATACTTACCTAGCATGTGCGTGGCCCTGGATTTGATCATCAGCACTAAAAAAAAAAATTAATTCAGACAGAGCATTTCAGACACTTGAGCAAGGTAGCAGACTAGGAGAGAATGGAGAGCTAGCTGTGCAATGTGCGTCTCTTCCCTGCTCTGAGATGCTGGCGGGGAGTGTGGGCCCTGGTATGTGCTGACCACTATCCTTTCTACTCAGCTGCACCCCAGCCCAATGCAGATCTCTTGACTTCCATTTACATGGTCTACATGCTAGCCTTGTATTTTTGTAACTCATTTGAATGAGTGGGCCACTCTTCAAAAATTAGCATTTTATGAGCAAATGACTGAGAAACATCCATCTGTAGTCAGGCTGCCACTGAGGATAGTGGCTATCCTCAAGAGTAAATACTCCTGTGTAGTGTTGTCCTGGGTCTAGTGAGACCTTAGGGCAGTTTTCATTTTAGTACAGGTATTTGCAAAATGAGAGGACTAAGGCTCAAGAAAGGAAGTGACTTTCTCCTGGCACTTATCCAGGTCCCCAAATAACTTTGATTAGAATTCACATTCTGTGATTCCAGCCTAGTGATCCTTCTAAGATGAGATTTTATCGCTGGTTTTCTCAACGATACATTCTTCACCAGAATGTCCACTTCAAAAGGAAAAAAGGTGAGAAATTGAAATTTTCTACTGCTACAGACAGATTTATTGATTAAAATTAGTATGTAAAAATTGGAATGTTTATGTTCATCGTGACCCACGCGAGATTCTGTTATCTGGGGTATTTCATATGTGGCATAGGACAATCACCCACCTTCCATTTTTTATGTCCTTAAGTTAACAAATAATCTCTTGCAGTGATCTTATACCTACTATCCTAATGTCATTTCACAAGTCATGTTGAGTTCCACTGTGCAAATCAAATTTACCTCTGGGAGGTGCTTGTGTGGCTCCCTTATGACCCACCTACCAATATTCCTCCAAACTACAGTTTAGGGCTTAAAAACATTTATTTTGGCTTGCCAACAGAGATTATGATGATGGAGGGATATTACTTACAAAGGCATGGGCACCCGTGGGCTTTTGTCCCTACATCTCAGCTGAGCTTTCCAGATTCTTGCCCTGTGACTGCAGGCCCAAGGTGGTGAAGCCCCCTCCTCCTCCCTGGCTTCTTCCATGTCTGTCCTTAGACCCTCCCCCTCATGTAATTGAAGCTGACCGATTGGGTGGGAGGGGTGACTGTCTCCCTCCCTTTCTGTGGAGTCTCTTAGGTTTCAGACATCCAACTCTTGCTGGTCCTTCAGAGGACATGCTTATCCAATGCACTGCAAACATGATATATACTCCTACTATCTAATACCAGTCATTGTACATACTGACCTCCCTTGACCAAAGCTGAACAGCACTTTATTAACTTCGAGTAAGATTTTATTTGCCTTCATTCATCTTGAGAAGATTCCATTGCCATCCATGACTACTTTCTTAGATGTGTGAAAAGTAAGTGACTTCTTTTGCATCTTAAAACATTCTTTGCTAGTGAGCATCTGGTAAATACATTTATTTGTGTACATGTGAAAACACACGGAAACACGTTTAATGGCCTCTCTGTTCATTAAACTAGCTAGCATTCCATAAAAGAAGTGAAATATTTTAGTGTTTTAGAGTGCTCAATGATATTCACTTGCAAAACTGCAAAGTGTGGTCCTTCCTATAAGCTCTGTTAATTACCAAACAGAATGAATTAATTTTAATCTTTCTCTGTGGTGAGGAATTTAGATTATGAAGTACCCTAAGGGCTTCATTATGGAGCAGTTTTACTTATAAGCAGGCCATCAATCTACCTGTTTTGTTTTTGAGCAAGATTGAAACTTATGGGTAAAATATTCCCTTGGGTTAAGACAGATGCCTTGAGAAGTTTCATTAATAACTATTTAGAGTAACTGCTTATGATTCATGAGCAAAGTATGGTTATTTTCCTGTGGCTTACCAGACCATCTGTAAATTGGCTTGACACAGGGCTTCAAAAGAATAAATGCATAGAATAAAAAATCCAAGTTAGAATTCTGTTTTCTTAAGTTGAAATCCCTGTTCTTTTTAGATTCAGTGAGTCTCTTCTATTTTAAGGTCGTGATCAAGGGTTTCTTTTCACAGAGGTCTAACCATTGATTGCAGGTTAATTTCAGCATATACTCTTTAACATATGGTAGACAAGTAAATATTTCTGTTATTTTGTATGTATTTTGGAATGTTTGACTACATTATTTTAAGTAGAAAGCATGCATCTCTCTCTGGGAAGCTCAGACAAAAATAGTACAATAATATTATGTAACTACCAGGCCTCTGTCTTTTCAATACAGGCCTCAATGACTTAAAATAACAACATTGTATATTTCTAATCACGAGTGTAGCACATGAGCTTGTAAATTTAAATAGAACAGAAGTTAATTTAAAAAGAATGACTACACACTCTACCCTTTACTTCTCATTCATAGTGTATAAAATTCCAGAACTTCTTCCACAAATTTATCTACTTGTATACATATACATGCATATATGTACTTTTTGTTTTTTAAACATTGGGATCAAATTATGTGCCCCATGTAGTAACTGGTATTTGTAACTGTACATCATGATGCAGAAAGATGAAATAGCTAAGGTTAGCTATTATTAATAGCTAACTGCTAATTACAGGCATCACCTTTAAAAAACAATTTTTGTGACATATATATTGAAATTGTCCTCAATATTTTTCAAATGAAATATGCTTCCTGGTAAAACATCTTTGTAGATTTTCCAATAACATTAATAAATCCAATTTTATTTGGTAAAATTCAAAGTTGATTCAAAATTCAAGAGCCACACATGAATATGTAGGAAAAATAAATCTACTTCTGCTATTTTCATAACCAGTTACTCACTTTCCTTGTATTTATGAAAATCCTTCCAGAAAAAAATTTTCTGTGTACATGTGCACATACAGTATCTGACTCCCACATGCCATCATAAACATATCTTCCTCTGCACCTGGCTCTTTAGTACAACAATGGATCAGTCCAATTAAGCTACCTATTCCTTTTTCTTGACTATGAGATATTCCTTTGTTTGTGAATAGTTTAAATGTGTGTGTGTGTGTGTGTGTGTGTGTGTGTGTGTGTGTGGTGCTGGGAACAAACTCAGGGCCTGGTGGTACATGTTGTATGAGTGCTCTACCACTAAGCTATACTCATAGTATAATTTATTTAACCTATTAAACCTTAAAAAGCTCCTAATTGTATACTTCATCATGTGCCATTTTTGCAAGTGATCATGTTTGCATAGTATCATTTTAAAAAAACATTTATTTTTTCTTTGGCAATTTTATACACATATGTAGTCTTCATATACTCTCCCAAATTCCCCCCTCCTCTTAAATACCACCAAACATACCTCCCTTCCATGTTTATGCCTTCTCCCCCTCTTTTGTTTTTGTAATCCAGTAAGTCCAACTAATGCTGCCTGCTGGAATGCTGAGTGAGCTTGTCAGCTTGGTCTTCTTCAGGTAACCACAACTGCTTTGGGTTCATGAGTGCAATGGCCATGTCATGTCTAGAAGACAGCATTTCTCAGCAGTCTTCTCTGGCTCTTACATTCTTTCCACCCCTCCTCTTCCACAATATTCCCTGCACTTAGGGGTGGAGGAAGGCGTTGATATAGATGTTCTATTTAGAGCTGAGTACTCAGCAGTCACTTATTCTTAGTGCTTTAACCAGTTGTATATCTCTGTGTTAACTGCTGACCACTGAAGAGAGAAGCTTATTTGGCCGAGGTTGGGAGTAGCTCAAATCTGTGGGTATAAATGCAAATATTTAAAGGCAGTTTGACATGTCCATTTAATAACACAGCAATAGTAGGTTCCCTCTTAGGGTCTGTAACCTCCCAAGGTATTGACTTTTGACCAGGTTTGCAGTACCAAGCATGAATTCCTGTAGTGAAGGGGGCCTCAGATCCAAGCAGAAAGTGGTTGGTTACTCCAGAAAGTGACATAACCTTTATGTCACTATTGTACCAGTGAGAACAACTTGCCTGGCAGGTCAATATTTCAGCATTAAGGTTAATTGCTTGGTAATACCACTGATGATCCCCCCCCCATGGTATGTATGACATCTCTTAGCATTATGAAAACTAGTCAGCAGGCAGAAAAATTTCAAGTTCCTGCTTGATTTTTCTGTTTTGCAACCAAGGCCTGTTATGTCTTCAGCAATAGGCTCTCACCATCGAATTATGGTGAACAACCAAGAGCAATGGTGACAGCCCATGTTGTATGGGGAAGCTCTAGGACTCCCCAACCAATAGCTTATAAGGAGTTATCTTGTGCCTGGCATGGCAATTTTTATTTAATAACCCATGTCTTCTGTGGGAAGACTTCTCCACCCATGCAGGATGCTTGTGTTCAAACTCCTTTTAAAAATGATATATTTAAAAAATTTTTATTTTATGTATATGAATGTATTGTCTGCACATGTATAAGTGCACCTATGTTGTGCATTGCCTGCAGAGAACAGAAGAGAGTGTCAGATCCCCTGGAACTGGAGTTCCAAATGATTGTTAGCCGTGATGTGGGTGCTAGGATTCAAACCAGGGTCTTCTGCAAGAACAACCAGTGCTTTTGACCACTGAACCATCTCTTCAGCTCCTGTGTTTTTTAAATTAGCTTGCAAAGTAGTAGGTTTACATAGGAATTTTTCATACATCCTTAGTTTTGATTATCTCACTCCTACCTCCTGCTCTATCCTGTCCTCTTCTTCCATCCTCAAACCTTTAGTGTTCCCTAAGCTTTCATACCATGTGTTCTATTATCCCCTCACTTCTTTAGGCTCTTTCCCCTCCACCAGTCATGGGCCCTTTCTGATTTATGACCCCTATAGATACTCGAAATTAAACACATAAATCTAAAAATTCAAAGCTAGGACCCACAATGAGAGAGAACATGTGGTGTTTTTCTTTGGGTCCCGGGTTACCTTATTTAGTATGTTTTCAGGCTCTGTCCATTTTCCTACAAATTTCATAATTTCATTTTTCTTTATAGCTGAACAAAATTCCATTGTTATATGTACCACGTTTTCATATCCATTCATTGGGCATTGAAGCTGATTCCATTTTCTAGATATTGTGAAGCATCATTCTTACGTATAGAAGTTTTAGATGAAAGAATTTGTGTAATTTTATTTTAGAAAATTTCAAATTTCAGAGCTCTTGTATAGGGAACTGTAAAATTTGTATTCTACTAGCAATGTGTGAGAGATCACTTTCCTTCCAGTGTGTAACAGTTTCGGTGTCTCTTTCTCACTCTCATTATGGTTGAACTAGTGGATGAAAATAGTATCTCGTTATGATTTTGTCTCCTGTATTTTAAAATTGTCAGTGAGGCTGTATATCATGTGTTTAATAACTTACTTACATTAACTTACTTACATTATCTTTCCTACTAATTCATCTCCATTTCTTCCCAATTTGATTCTTGGTCTTTTTCTTACTGAGTTAAGTGAGCTCTTCACATTTAAAGCTATTGATTGTTCATTAGTGATGCCCATTACAAACCCACTCCCTGCCAAACTTTGACATTTGTCATTTGGATTTTGGGTCATTTTGTAATGAGAAAGTCAATTTTATGTAGTAGATTTATCATCTATTTTTAGTGGTTGTTGAGTTTTGTTTGATATTTATAAAGTTCATTCTCTCTTCTAAGTTGTTTTTAAAAATCACTTGATCTTATTAATATTTCTGTGGCTCATTTTTTCACGCTTAGATTTCATAGATATCTGGAAATTATTTTTTTCCATATAAAGTTTCAAATCTACTTATCTGCTTTAACAACCCATGTGTATAAGATTTGAGTCTGTCAGCCATTCCCATAGTCCTTCCTGGTTGTTTTTTCCATATTCCCAGAGGTATTTCATGACTTATCTGAGTGTGAAACAAGTTACTCCTTGATTATAATAATCTCTTCTGGAGTCAGACAGACATTGAGTTATGTCCTAGTTCAGCTATTTACCAGGTTTGGTGCCTTCAGAGAGCATTGGGGGGTCTGGTGGCCACAGAGGTAGTAGTGCCTCCATTGGGAGTCTGCTGTGAGGATTAAATGAAATGACACCCCAGGGGTCATCAAACAGTAAGAACTCGCCATGTTGGATGTTGTAATCATCATCATTGTCATTTTCAATGTTCTTATTGCTGTCATTTAATCTAGTAGTATTGTACTGAGATAGCCCTTTCCACTACTCTGGAGAGCATCCAAGTGATGACCAGTGAAGATCGGTGGGGATGTCAGCATCTGAGGTGCTTCCCTCCAGGCAGGCTGTGATTCTAAAGCCCTGGACCTTAGTGCTGCATTCAGATAATCTGGGAATGGGGTTAATTCTCCAAACGTATATTGTACATTGCCCCTTGACCCTGTTTATGCTGCACTTACCAAACTTTTTGAGAAACATGAAAATTACCATCCAATTATGGGATTTAACCCTAGACCAGCAGGCCTTGGGAATAACATATTTAGAAAATGAAAAATAAAGGGAACCCCCTGCCTGGTAATTTATAACATTTACAAGTTATAAAGGAAAGTATCAACAGATATTTCAATATTTAGAACTTCTGTGCAATATGTACCACAAAGCAAGGTTAAAAGACCATTAGCCACCTGGTCAAAAGTTTATTTGATTTTATTTTGTGTATGAGTGTATTGCCTGCTTGTATATAAGTGTACCCATGTCATGAAGTGCCCACAGAAGAGGGTGTCAGATCCCCTGTAACTGGAATTACAGACTCCAATTGTTAGTTGACATATGGGTGCTGGGAACTAAACCTGGGTTCTCGGGAAGAGTGGTCAGTGCTCTTAACCACGGCGCCACCTCTCTAGTCATCAAAAGTTTTTTGTATTATATACAGAAAAACTTTATAACCTTAATATCTAAAGATTTTATGAAAACTAAGGACAAAAAGATAATCTATAATTAGTAAAATAAGTAAAAGATTTAAATACAAATTAAAACATTTAAAATATTTGTGATAGCCAAGAATAGGCAAACCCAGTTATCTTTGTGGGTAGAATTCAATTTGAGAGTACCTAAAAATTGCCTCTCTACATATACTTTGAATTGCTAAATGCCAATGTGTCATGGATGGCTTGGGATGTTGACTTCACACACCTGGGAAGAAGGAACCTCAATTGGGGAATTTCCTTGATCAGACTGGTCTGTTGGCAGGTCTGTGAGGCATTTTCCTGATTGTTGAATAATGTGGGAGGGTCCAGCCCACTGTAGATGGTACCATCCTTGGTCCTGAGTTTTACTGAAAAAGCAGAGTGAGCACAAGCTAGTCAGCAGCATTCCTTCATGGGCTCTACTTCAGTTTTTGCTCTGCTTAAGCTCCTGCCTTGGCCTCCCTCAGTGATGGATTGTGACCTGGGAGTTTTAAGATGAAATAAGCCCTTTCCTCCCCTAGTTGCTTTTGGTCATGATGCTTATCACAACAACAGATAATAAACTAGGACACCATGTATAGATATTCTACATATTGACACCAGTGCACACAGCTATAGGGTTAGGGAATTAATTACAACATTATAAAGAAATGGAAACAAGCCAGGCAAAGTGGTACGTTCCTTTAATTTGAGCACTCAGGAGCAGAGGCAGGTGGAGACAAGCCTGGTCTACATGGCGAGCTCCAAGTCAGCTGGGGCTACAAGGGGGGCTCTATTGCCACACTTCGAACCTAGGACTTGGAGCAATTAAGCTGGAAATGACCTGGAAGCCTCCTCCCTGAAGACTAGCTGTCATGGATACTATACAAGCTGCCAAGGGAGAAAACCAATCAAGGGACCTACTCAGCTATAAAACCTAATAAACAACAACTGGCCCAGCAAGCTATCATTATTGATACACTGGTGGCACTTTTTTCTTGGGGGTAATTGACAGCTGTCTAATTGGAATTAAGGCGCACTCAATGGGAGGGAACTCATGTACGGTACTGTAAACATACCCAAATGCACATGGTTGCAGAGGTCATAGATCTTAGAGAAAAATTTTGCCACATCCATAGACCACATAATTTCTTACTTTATTCTAAATATGTATCCTCATATTTACAGACAAGTGTACCTTTCAGCCCGCATTCAAGAACATCTTTTGTGTAACAGATGAAGACTCTTACAGAGTTCCAGAACTGGTCAAATGAAGTGGAAGAGAGCAGATAGTGGAGGGGATCTAAATACCATCAAACTATATTGTATGAAAATCACAAATATTCAAAAGAAAATTTAAAAAGTGGAAGCAATCTAAATATCCACAATGTTATATAAGAACTAAAATTCGTGTGGCAGGTTCTGACATGGAGATTTCCCCAGGACATTATTACATGAAAAGATAAGCACAAAACAAAATGGAAAAGATTCTGCAAGTGAAGAGAGACCCTCCAGACAAAGGTATGTGTTGCATATATAGCAACCTAGAAAGAGGTCTGGGAAAATGCACACTTAAATATTATCTTAGAGTGTTTCTGATAAGGAGAATGGGATCCATGGATAAGGGAGAAACACAGCAGGAAGGCAAAAAAAATTAAAAAATTATGGGAGTTTTTTTTTTCCTTTTCATTCCATGTATATCTTTGTTGTTTAGAATGTTTATAATTAGAATGTGTCCATGTGTACTTCTGTAACTAAAACAGAAAAATCAGACAATGACATGGTTATCACTATACAACACTACTTACTGTGAAATATAAAGGAACGATTACTTCTAAAATCTTGCCCAGCATAATTTATTTTTTTGAAATACAATTGGAGAGCCAATTATGAGATCACAGCTATTTAGAGTGCATAGCAGGATTGCTCACCACCAGTACACACAGGAAGGGCCCTGCAGCAGCACAATTTAAGACTATGCCTAAATCTTCATTGGAGTGGGAGCTAGAGGATAATGAGGTGATTTTGCTGACAAACTGCACCTCGCTCCATCATACTAAATTCTGTGCTGCAGCATGTACTGTCACATTCTGGGGCAGACTGTCTTTCTTAACTGCAATCCTACTGAACTTTTGCTCTTTAACATATAAGAAAAATCATGGCAGAGTGAAGCCTCCTGCTATCATTAATTGTGAAACTGACGTACAGTTGTTGGCAAAGCTGTTGTACAAGGACACCATTAATCTTCTCTCTTGAAAGTTCAGGAGAAAGAGATTGATGCCTAATATCATTGAATTTTTTGCCTCTTAGACTGGCCTTTTGGGCCTGTCATTTGTTTTCCTGCTTTTGACAGTGATCTGTGTAAGCAGAACAATACTGAGAACGCAAAGGTAGGCCTTGGTGAGTTTTACCAGCAGTGGTGGAAGGCATCAGGGAGGGAGGATGACTGGGCTACAGCACTTGCTGCAGCTCCCATCAGCTCCAATTCCTTCTTTCCATGTTAGAATGGAGGCCAAGGGTTGTAAATTTTCTAATTTTTAAAAGAAAGCATCCTGACTTTATGTGATTTTACATTTATCATTTAAATATTTGGAAAGATCAATGTAAAATAAAAGTTACTAACATAAAATGTTAACATCACTTAGGCCTATAAAACTTTTCTGAAAGCCAAAATCGGCATTCAGATATGCATCACTTTGCAATATTTATGAGTTTTTGTGTCCCAAATACTTTGTGTCACAAACCTAGCACTAGGTTAGGACTCTCTGTAGAAGATATCAACAGAGTACAGAGTATCAGGCCCTATAAATTGGAAACTATATTTTTTACAAGCTCCCCCTTGACTGTGTATAGTTAGTTCAACAACAGCTTCTGGCTAGCTGCCAGTCAGCTATAATTGGAATGGCAGATGGGATCTATCTTAAATGCAAATTCTAATCCATTAATTGTGGTTGCCTGGAACACTGACTCCAGGAGAATTGTCAGACTGTGACCAGGTCTGTTGGGGAAAGACTGGTGATCTAGTGGGGAGAAGCGAGCACCTGTACAATTTTTTTTCTGACAATGAATCATAGGGTAGGATTTTTGCCTTAAAAATAATATTTAAATCTCTTCATGATGTATCCACAAGTTCCCTAAATTTGTGTGTTGGGACAAAGAGAGGGAGGGAAAGAGGATGACAGAAGGAAGGGGGTGGGGGAGATCAGATCAGGGCTTAGAGCTATTAACTATAGGCTTCTAAACTTGGATTTTCAGAAAGTTTTGGGGAACTGATGAACTTCAGGTCTTCATTTAGTAGACATCAGTCTAATTTTTAACAAGTCTGTCAAGGAAGCACAGTTTTTCTGGGTTACACATCTATTCCTAAGATGTCCTGTTTCTTATCTATCGACCAGTTAGTCTCCATTCCTTTTTTAGTCTTTCTTGTTGGTCATAATTTTGGAAGAGAATTAAGGTGTCTGTGAATAGCTGTGTGGATAGTGGAAAGTAGCTCATTAGTATTTCAATCAGCTTAGATGGTTTTGGTTGAAAGTAAACAGTTTAAAACTACATAATCATGTTTTCCTATTATAAGTAAGCTGCAAGTGAGCAGCCTCACTCACTCGGGCTGCTAGATCAGCATAGCCATATAGAAGTAAGGTGTTATCTTCCTTCACTTCTACTATACTTTAAATAGGCATTGTCTATTCTTATGGCTTCAGAGTGACTGCTGGCTCCAAACATTCCTTCCACACGTGAGCAAGAGGGCAGAGAGCATGAGCAAAGAGGAGCTTTCTCTTTGAGCATTGTACTCATACTAGGGAGAAAAGATTTTTTTCCTGAAGCTCCAGCTGCCCTCACCTCACATAACACTGGGCAGAATAATGTCGTAAACTCCTCATTAGACCAATCATTGACAAAAGTGAATGAGCCAAACCAATGGCAATTCATTCCATGGGTTGGACATGTTTTAGTCCACAAAGCAGAAAGAATGGGGTAATGAGTGGTAGGGGTAATGAACTGCGTGTGACTCTCATGTAGAAAGCAGGTCAAAAGCTGGTGCTAATGATAGGATGGTAAGAACTGTGTCATGGCAAGGAGAGCGTGCCTATGGATCCGAGATTCATGTTCACAAGCAAGTTGGAGGATAGAAGCTGTGAAAAGTGATGACTTTAATTTAGTTTAATTTAGTTGTAGTAGTAAGATGTGTATACAAATTAAACATATTTAGGAAAACATTCATGATTTCTAACCAGTATCTGATGATAACTAATAAGGATATTTTAGTTACTAAATTGGATAAGCATTATGCCAAGATATCTGGTAAACTCTAGTTTTTCCCCAAACTGACTATGAATCTGAATTGCAGGGGCTTTAGAAATTCTATGAGGCTTTGGGCTAGAAGAATGAAATGACCCATGGCATTTATAATTTGAATAATAATAAAACCTCAGAGACATTTTAGGACCTATAGAGCTTAGAGTTACAATATGTGAAATCAACATGCTTGCCCTGAACACACTGATGTTCTTAAATGGTGAGTGACATATCATCAGATATGAAAGGAAAATTTATGTTTCTAAAGATGGAGCAAGCCAACTTTTGTCACTATCCAGTGATTTTTTAACCTTCTGGGTTTAAGGGTCTCATTGAGAATCTGAACAAAGTTATGGAATGCTTCCCAGAGAGGCACATTTGCATAGCCACACAATGTTTTGAATATTAATAACCTCTACTCTAATGTTCTTGGCCTTATTGGAGAAACTAAAACAGCATAACTAATAACTAATGATAGAAATCATTAGCTGAATCCTTACCAGTTTTGTATGTTCCACCTAGATCTCTGCTCAACTTTGAGCATCAGGGGCTCAAAAACAGACAATTTTATACAAGTCCCTTTATTGGGGCTGGAAAGATGATGGCTCAGCGGTTAAGAACGCTGGTTGTTCTTGCAGAAGACCCAGGTTCGTATCCCAGCACCCACATGGCAGCTAACAACTGTCTGTAACTCCAGTCCCAGGGGATTCGACAGCCTCTTCTGACCTAAGTGGGCATTGCACGACCTGGGTGCACTTACCTACATGCAGGCAATACAAGAATACACACAATTTTTTTTTGAAGTCCCTTTATTATTTCTGATGAAATTAATTTGATCCTTCCTGACTAGTGAGTAAAACAATGGGTTTAGAGTCAAATACCCTTGAGTTAAAAAATAAAAGTTTTATGCTCAGTGAGCATCAGCACACTGTTTCAACCCTCTGAACCTTAGTTTATATCACCCATAATCTGGGAATGGTTAACTGTCCTCACAAAAACAAAGTAAAAATAAAGAAAAACACACATGATTGCATCAGCGCATGTTATAGCATACAGCCTGTGCTACAACTATTTGACTTTATGGTAGGCAAGCATCAGAGGCTGATGTGTTTTCACTGAGAATTGTGTCCAAACAGGAAATGATTACTTGGACTAAGAAGCTCATGGTTGTAGTATCTACATCTCATGTTAAAAATAGAAATCATGACTCTAAAATGAAGAGAAAACAGCAGTGACATGAGCTGAGAGACGGGTTTATTTGAGCCACATAAGGCAAATACATTAGTAAAACAAAGCTCTGTGATCTCTAGTCTCTTCTTAACCCTAAATTTGCAAGGCTTTTGGAGGTTGCTAATTCTTAAAGTTATAAAATGTTCACGTTAATAGAGTAAATTCTTGATAGTGTGGAGTATCTTTCAAGTGACCGAAATTGTTCTAAAGAGGGAAAACAGGGCTGGAGAGATGGCTCAGCAGTTATGAACACTGACTGTTCTTGCAGAAGTCCCAAGTTTGAAACCCAGCACTCACATGGCAGCTAACAATTGTCCATAACTTCAGTTCCAGGGGATCCGACAGCTTCTTCTGTCCTCCGTGGGCACTGCACGACATGGGTGCACTTACCTACATGCAGGCAATACACGCATACACATAAAATAAAATAATAAGTAAATTTTTTTTTTAAAAAAAGAGGGAAAACAATGGAAGAAACCATGTTGCTCTTCCTGGACAGTAAACAAATTATCATTATTTGAAGATCATGGAATACACACTCTGGGGAAAAGTAGAGATTTGAAGATTTACCCTGATTGGTCATTTGGGCCACAGAAAAGATATCCTATCCCAAATTCCAGCTTTTGCCCCCCAGTTTTAGGGTTTATTGGAGTCCACTATTGGCCATCCCTCAGTGCTAGGCGCTCATAGAACATTCCCTCACAGAGCTCCCTACAGCCCTGTGAGGTAAGGCTCTTCTTCATGTACTTTAGAGGGTACCTGAGACCCCTCTGACCTACACTAACTGCTAGTGAGGAATGAACTGAAGGACTGAGCTCAGTTCTTCTCAACTCCAAATTCAATCCAACTCTTGGTTTCAATTCCAGCTTTTAAAGGGAGTTGAAGTTAGGCGAAGGAAAAGATAATAAATGCGTGGGTAAAATTACCCAGGGAACAGAAAAGGAAGCTAGACAAAGCAGTAGAATCAGAAGGATTGGTGAAATTTTCTGTCATTTCTAATGTTAACGCATTTTTGATTGAGCCAGTAACCAATGGCCTATAGCATGACTCAGGAGCATTAACGTCTAGAATACAGGTTCAGAGAAAGAATCAGGTCAATGAAAGCTCAGTGACATTTAACCATCTGTGAGGCCACAATTCTTTCTCCCAGAAGAAACATCGAAAATAAGCGTGTGTCCAGAGTCTGTGGATGTTCCGTCAAAACAGAAGAGGCAGAGCAGTGCCTGTGAGTTAGTAACTTCCTGAAGTGCAGGGCCAACTTACATTTGTCTCTTGCCAGTGGTCCATACTTATTTTGTTTTAATCATGAAAATGGTTTTACATTCATACATAAATGCAATTCATGTATAAATATATGAAAATGGTTTTACATTCATACAGTGTTTTTATTGATTCCTTTTTTTAATGGTCATATAGGGAAATGTAAGCAGTATTACAAATACCACCAATGAGAAGAAGATAAAACTGGTCAGGCAATTTGGGCCTTGAAAGCCGCAGTTCCGTTTCTGTCCTTGGCCAGAAGCCAGAAACGTCCTTGGCTCTATCTTGGCCATAGGTCAGAAATACCAGAGGTGTTTGGGGATCCTAGTTTCTGGTCAGACTTCTTGTCATCTTTCTTCTTTCATACAGCTGGCTGGAAGCTATGTGTGAGATACCCATCCTTTTTGGTGAACAGTCTTGGAGCTGAATCTCTGGATTTTCATGGTAGAAATGGTTTATCTCTATAATTACCTTGGCAGAGATGCTGTTAATCTTTGGACCTGTGTACTCAACTGCTGCCTTAATTTTGTCTCCTTTTAAATTTTGTTTTAAATGTTAGATGGTCTTGCTATTCTGCATCTATCTGAGTCCCCTTGATTGCTCTTCAAGGCCTGAAAGTCAGCAAAAGTGGAGACCTTTCTGTGTTCCAATTTCAGCCCATTTCCTATATGATTTTAGGATCTCAGCTCTTGAGACAGGAGTGTTACAAAGATTATTAATTTGTGGGGGGAGATTAAGGATGGGTTTCTCCCTCATGGAATTCACCTTTCGTTTCTCTGGATTTAAAATACCATATGAAAAGGTGAAGATATAATGGGTCAATGTGCAGAGAATAAGAGGATGTTGAGTGCTTATCCCCAAATAGGGTACCTATATCAAACATCTGCTTCCCGAAGCTCAGGAATCACTGCAGAAGAAGGACTGGAAAAAGTGTAAGAGTCAGAGGTGGTGGGTGACCACAAGGAAACAGAGTTTTCCAGACAACTGATTAGTTACTTATATGAACTCACAGCAATGATGACAGCATGTTCAAGTCCTATGCAAGCTCAAACCAGATAAAACCCCAGGATAGACATGGGGAAATGGGTAAAAAATCCCAACCCAACCTAAGGAAATTTTGAAAATTGATGGCTGCTGGGAGAGGGAGAGGCAATCTTTTAATCCTTTTCAAGGAGGAATCTCTTGGTAGGTTAAACCTGGCTCCAGTGGATGGACCCACACTGAAGGACTTTGGAGAACACAAATTAGACTTTATAGGCATTATATATATATGGATAGATTACATTACATTGAATGGGAGGCAATAAGAGGAGGTGCAGATGGGAAAGGAGATCTAAATACCATTAACTGTATGGGAATCTCAAAAATTCAATACAATTATTTTTAAGAAATGGAAAAAGGGAAGAGATAATAAGACTTTGTTGAAGCCTATTACAAGACTTCCTCCTGCTCAAAAGAACTGAATCTGAATTCTATTTCTGGCCCTGGGTAAAGATATGACATTCTGATTGGCTCCAAAGATTAGAATATTATATATCATTGTCTCTTTCCTTAAGAATTAACCTAGCTGGGCATGGTGGCACATGTCTTTAATCCCAGCACTTGGGATCCCAGCCTGGTCTACATAGTGAGTTCCAGGACAGCTGGGGCTACAGGGAGACCCTGTCTCAAAAAGACAAAAAAAAGAAAGAGTTAATCTAGCTGGATCTGTCACTCACCTTGCCAGGACACTACCCCATAGGAAAGCTGATTCACTTGAAGACATTCTAAGGAGATAAGAGGAAGAATTATTCCCTTAATAAGATACTGTACTTATACTTCCCAGAAGCCCCTCCCCTAAGGCAGCTGCTTACAGAGCACCAGCCACTTAGCACTGTGAAGCCTCCCTACTTTTTGAGTTCTAACTCAAAAGTGTAACTTTTCCTTTTATTTCTATTTCTTTTTCAGATAATGGCCAGAAACCTGAGCATGCTCTCCCTGACAAGTCTGTGCTTTCTCACTCCTTATCTGAAGCTCTTCTTCCCCTTCTGCTAGCTGTTTACCAACCATCATTACTGAACCTGCCAGCTTACTTGGACCCTAATGCAGAAAGGCAAGACTTTTTCCTCTTCCTCTTCTCTATCACTTTCCTTCTAGAAGCTGCCAAGGTTTACAGTTTGCCTATCCTGTTGTTTCTCTTATATTCTAATCAAGTTGTCCTTGAGCTTCCTTCTGAATCTGTTTTCAAGTTCTTTTATTAATGACACTGAGAATCCAACAGGGAACCTCAGTTTCCTGGGTACCAGTAATAGTAGCTTCAACTAATCACGAGTCAATGAAATAAATAGCTACTGGTTACTGTTCATTAAGCCCTTACGATATTACTTTTTTTTACACCTTTCATCTGCATTATATTAGTCATCACCTCTTCCCTATAAGGTAAGCAATGTTACTGGCCTCATGTTGTAGAAGAGAAAACTGGGTATTTAGTGAAGTTAAGTAGCTTGCTTATAGTTCTGTGGCTAGCAAGAGAGGAGAGCCAGAAATCTTTGGTGCCAGAGCATATAATATGAAGCACTACCTTGTAATATTGTTAATTCCTTGTAGACAATTAAGATCACATATTTCCAACCTGGACTCCAAAAGATTTGTAAGCCATCCTCATTTATTTGCTATGGTGTTTGTGTGTGTGTGTGTGTGTGTGTGTGTGTGTGTGTGTGTGTGTGTGTGTGTGTAGAGAGAGAGAGAGAGAGAGAGAGAGAGAGAGAGAGAGAGAGAGAGAATTTTTTTCAGGCTTTCATCAGATTCCCTTAAACTCTCCCATATAAGGCAGGGAACAGTAAACAGTCATCTGTCTACTCTAGTCTTAGCTCTGGATTGAGTTAGTTGCGTTAGGCTGTTCCAGAGCCGCATCCTTGGGTCACTCTGACCATCTTCCTTCTACTTCTCTTACATCACAGAATTGCTGTTATTAAGTCGTTTTCAAATTAAGTTTAGACCTTAAGTTAAAGAACACTACTAGAAATAGTTGAACAAAATCTGTGACTGCATTTACTTTAAGGGACTTTTTAAAAGTGTATTTTTAATGTCTTCTCAACAAGATTTGAAGTAATCAATTGCTTTTGGGAGAAAGAACACATTGTCCTTATACATGATAAAGAATATAGTGATGTTTCCTTTATTTAAAAGGAAAAATTTCAGACTCAAATCTGGAATCCAGTTTTGGTCTCTAGGAAGCAGTGTTGACTTGCGTATAATATAACATTTACGCTTTCCCCTCCATCCAGTTGCCACTCCAATTTGTGTTTTCCTTTGGTCTGAAAACACGGGTATATATTGCACTACATGTGTTTCTTATAAGATATGTCAATTTCTTTGTGACTATAAATTAAAAATTAACTTTTTCACTTTTCTTCTTTTCCCAACCAATACCACAAAAAGACATAAATTTTAAATCTTATAGAAATGGCTTCTTTAATACCTTAATCTTCAAGGATACAAGGAGATAATTAACAGAGCAATATAACAGAGTGAAACAATACCACAAAACCTTTAATGACCAACACTTTAAAAAATTTATTTATTATTTTTATTTTATGTGTATATATGTATTGCCTGCATGTAGTTAAGTGCACCCATGTCATGCAATACCCACAGAGGACAGAAGAGGCTGTCGGATGCCCTGGAACTGGAGTTACAGACAGTTATTAGCTGCCATGTGGGTGTTGGGATTCAAACCCAGGTCTTCTGCAAGTACCGCCAGTGTTCTTAACAACTCTGTGGTTTCCCCAGTCCCAATCAACTCTTTTTGTCAATTATTTAGTTTAGTAAGGAGGGGTGCCTTGCTTTCCCCATCCCCACAAAGATTTATCTCAAGTAAATGGATTTCGTTCATTCATATTGAATTCTCCAGGAAGTATTTTGTGTAGGGTTTTGAATAGAACAGAAGTCATGCATTTCAAACCTTAGGTTTGACAGGACAAAATTCTCTTTAGACTGTGTACAATTGAGTGTGAATTTGAAATCCGCCCTCCTCAAAAGATCAATATACTAGTTGTATTAGTTACTTTTCTGTTGCTGTGATAGAAACACTGACCAAAGCAACTTATAGAAGGAAGAGTTTATTTACTCTTACGGTGCCAAAGGGGCAAGAAGGCATGGTGGCAGAGGGGACCAGAAAAAGAGCAGAAGCCAAGCTCTCACATCTTCAAGCAGGCACAGGAAGCAAGAGAGTGACTTGAGATCCGGCAAATCTTAAGAACTAAACCCTGCTTCCTCCAGCATGGCAACACCTTCTAAGACCTCCCTAAACAGTGCCACCAGCTGGGGACAAAATGTCCAAATACTTGGAGCCTATCAGGAATATTTGCATTCAAACCACCACACTAGCTCAGTCTTAGCCAAGAGAGTGCTTTCTACATATAGAGTCAACATTTTTCTCTGGAAAGAATACTGGTTTTTCTTTTATTTTCTTTCTTTTTTATTTTTATTTTATGTGTATGAATATTTTACTTGCATGCATGTAAGTGCACCCATGTTGCCCAATGCCCATGGAGGCCAGAAGAGGGTGTGGAATTCCTTGGAACTGGAGTTGTGGATGGTTGTTAGTTAACATATGGGTGCTAGAAAGCAAACTGGGTCGTCTGTAAGAGCAGTCAGTGCTCCCAACTACAAAGCCATCTCTCCGGATCATATTGGCTTTTCTTCAACAGCTACACAGTTAACAGTCTAAATCTTGGTGCCATATAACACAAATCTTGAAAATATTTTAAGTTGGGTCAAATCAATTAAGAACATTGCTGAGAGGTTATAAAAAATCAGGGAGAACTCCAAAACAGCTTCATTAAATGTCTGGTCTGAACATGTTTAGAAAATATTACCCATGGTCTTGACTTCTTTCTGTTGCCCCAACCCTGCCTAAGAATTTCAAATGTTTACTATCAGCCAAGGCTAGACTTATGCTTAACTGCTGACTCCTCAGCTATGTTGAAGTCAAGGTCTGAAGTGGAACTCATTACACATTTAACCTGACTCTTCTCAGTGTTGATTTATGTGAATTTCATCTTTGTTCACATAATGAAGACACCAGAAATTTTGGGGAATCCCTTGAATGAGCCCACCCCTTGTCTGCCTTCATTTCCTCTCAGTACAACCGATCATGCCCCACCTCATTGTCCCTCACCCAAATAGGTGCCTGATAACATCCTTCTATCAAAAATCACTGCATAATTTTCTCAGCCACTGACTTAGCTTTCATTCCTGCCTAGACACAGCCCATTCTCTGCATTCTGAGCTGGAGATCCATTGAACATTTTTAATTATAGCATCTCATTGCTTGAAGTTCAATTACATTAACAAATCAAACCCGTATCCTTGGCTAATATGGCCAAAACACACCTGCTTGATATTTACTGTTTATGTACATATATGTGAGTGTGCATGTTCGTGTGCATGTGAATGCACCCGTGTTTGTGGGGTGTGTGCACAGCATGTGGAGGCCATACTATAACTTTGTGTTTTATTTCTCTGGAGCTGCCTATCATTTTTTTAAGACAAGGTCTCTTACTGGCTTGAAACTTGTCAAGTAGATTAGACTGGTGGGCCAACTAGCCCCCTCCATCTCCCCAAGATTATAAACACACACCACCTCACGTGTTGTTTGCTTTTTAACGTGGGTTTTGGGATTCAAATTCAGGTCTTTGTGCTTGCAAGGCAAGCATTTTACTGACTGAACTGTCTTCCCAGCTGTTTGTTTGTTTGTTTGTTTGTTTATTGCAGTGCTGGGAATTAAACTTAGGGTTTTACACATTAAGGTGTACTCTACCACTGAATTACATCCCCAACCTGACCTGCTTGGTCTGAATGTTTCTTTGGACTCATTTCTAGCACTTTCCATACTTTGCCACATTAACTCCATTCAAGTTCCTCTAAAATCAGCTGCTTCTTACCTTGAGCCCTTCACACACACACACACACACACACACACACACACACACACACACATGAGAGAGAGAGAGAGAGAGAGAGAGAGAGAAAGAGAGAGAGAGAGATTAATTGCTGTTCTACTCTGAAACTGTTCTCATCACTCATTGCTTAAGAAAACCCGTCCTTGTCCATGCTGAAAGATTATTTCCATCATGGCTTTGCATTTGTCCTTTCTAATATTTATTGTGTTTAACTTATTGTGTAACTACTTGTTTAAGGTCTTTTCCTCTGCTTGACATAAAGTCTATGAAAAATGACTGATATCTTTCTTTTTCACACTGTATTCCCAATGTCTGCCATGGTGCTTTGTACATATTAGGTATTGAATTAATAAGTGAATTAAATAATAAGTGTGATGAATCATGGAGCTATGATAACACCACCATATGGTGGGTATTTGCCAACTACTTCTGAAGCATTATGTCAGTTTATTCAAATTTTGATAACCAAAATTCTGGACTCTGACTGGGCATATAGTTCAGTGGTAGATTGCTTGCCAACTCAGTGTGTGGCTCTATATTCAATTTATAGTTTTGTTTTTTTTTTTTTAAAGGACTTAACCTACATGTGAGTATTTGGGGATTTTTTTGTGGATTGGCTTTAATCAAATCGAGATAGTAAATATGTTTTCTGTCTACCTCTAATCCATGGACGTCTGATGTTTGTGAAAGTCTGTGGAGATCTCTCACTCTCAGGACATATGAGCTGGTTGGAAGTCTCTGTGCTGTAGTGTGATACGTTCCAGGACCTTGAAGAAGCAGGTGGCAACTGGCTGTGTGCTTCTCTGGCTTCTACTTTATTTTCTGGGCTTGACCTCTTAAGAGACAGCTGGTCACTGCAGCAGAGTAATGGGACAGCTACCTTCTTCAGGAGAAATTTGTTTTCAGTGCTTTGGATTGCAGACTGTCATACACGACGAGCTCAGTCTGTGTGTGGGTAGCAGTGACTGTGTGGCGGTGGGTGTAGAGTGTAGACCTATACCTCCTTTGGTACTGTTTTCTCCTTGCATCCTGACAATGTTCTCCTGTGAAGTGGAAAAGCCAGACATGTGTGGATGGGATCAGAGTGAGAGATCTCACTGGAGAGTTAACTACTCTTGGAGTCAATTACATAGTGTAAGAGGAGGCTTACTGAGAGCTGAAGCGAGGACTCAGCAGTTAAAAGCACTGGCTGCTCTTACAGAGGACCCAGGTTCAGTTCCCTGAATCCACATGGTGGCTAACCTAGTAACCCCAGGTCCAGGGGATTCATTTGGCAAACTCATCTGACCTCTTCAGGCACTGCGTGACGCAGGTGCACTTACATGCAGGCAAAACATTTATACACATAAAATAAAAATAAATTTTAAAAAATTAAAGAGTAGGATTACTGGGAAACAATAAATATTTAGAGGGTGGACTTGGGAAGGCAGGAAGGAGGACCTGCTATCAGCCTGCTCTTCTGGCTAACAAGGCCTCTGCTACAAGGTCCACAAGAAAATGAGCTTGGAGCTGAGGAGTGTGAGGGTTTGTTTCCAGAAGAACAGAAGATAAACCATGAGTAAATTATATTTTATGAACTGAATTGCCTGGATTTATGTTCCTTTTTGTTGTTTCCCTTTTTATCATCTTTAAGCTTTAGATGATGTTTGTTTTAATGCCTAGGCACTGTGTCAACTCTAGTACTGGGAATTTTGAGATCAATTGTGCTCCACATTTGTACCCCAAAACTGGAGACGAATACTTTCTTCTACTTGTGGTTCCTTTTATCCCCTCTCTCAAGTCCTTGTGATGAGAATTTACTAAGAAGAGGAGCCAGTGCCTTCTACTATTCTGTCCACTTTGACTACAGAAGACAGTCAACTTGGTTAAAACAGATTATGGTCTCCCTACTCCTGTAAGTAGCTTTAAAGTATTTTTGACAGTGAGATTTTGTGTTTTTCAATAGTCTTCAAATTTCTCCCTAATGAGATTACTGTTTTCTGAAATTCAGAGTTTTAAGTAGTATTTGCTTAAATGTCCACTGACTTTTGAGTTTAGGAACAAATTGGCTTTCGTGGAGGGGACAGAAAGTAATTATTGTTAAAAATTCTTTCTCGGACACATGTTTTCTTTTCTTTTTTTTTTTTTTTTTTTTTTTTTTTTTTTTTTTTTTTTTTGTATTGAAATGTATAAAAAAACCAAGCCCCTGTCAGGCCCCCTGCTGGGGGCTATACAGAAGAGAAGAGATGCAATCATGTGTTCTAAGAACAGTTACTCATGACAACCTGTTTTTGTACATAAAATTCATTGACCAACTGCTGCGGTTGGAATGAGTCCCACTAATCCCATGTGTTGCAAATGTAACTCCCAAAGTCGATGTTAATGGCATTTTAAAGGTAGACCTTTAAGAGCTGATTGGGTCATGAGGGCCCTGCTCTCACAAGTAGCTGAATTCATTCACATACTGACAGTCACTATGGGAGTGGTGTTGCTATTAAAGTGAGCTCTCTCTTGAAATTTGCTGTTTTCCCATGTGATGGTCTTCACTACCTTACAATGCAGCAAGACCTTTAACCAGATATTGGTGCCAGTTTCTTAGACTTCCCAGACTGAAAAATTGAGCTAAATAAACTACTATTTTCACAAATGGCTTATGGTGGTTAGCTTTGTCAACTTGATACAATCTAGAATTGCCTGGGAAGGGAGTCTCAATGAGGGACTGTCTAGCTAAGGTTGGGCTGTGGGCACATCTGTGGGGGAATTGTCTTGATTCTGTTAATTGAGAAGGAAGACCTGCCCACTGTGGTGGCATCATTCCCCAGGCTAGGGATTCTGGATTGTTTGGGAGGGCACTCACATGCATGCACTAAGACATCATCATAGCAGAGAAGGATGACAAAGGTCCAGTATTTGGGGCCTGGAGAGATGACTCAGCAGTTAAGAGCACTGGCTGCTTTTGCAGAAGACCTGGGTTCATTCCCAGCACCCACATGGCAGCTAACAAAAAACTGTAACTCCAGTTCCAAGGGATTCCACAGTGTCTTTTGGCCTTTATGGGCATTGCATGCCATTGGTGCACTTACATATATGCAGGTGAAACACTCACACAGATTAAATAAAAATAAATAAATAAAAAATTTAAATCCAGTATTTTTCAGACTTTATAACAACATAGCCAAATAGTAGTAAATTTTATATTTAGTATTATACTTTTTTTCACATAAGTGATCAAGAATCTGTTCCTTGTATTTGCTCAACTTTTTTAATTTAAAGAGACTTTCCTACGAGAGAGTGCACATGAGCAAAGTAGCAAGATATATGTGTACAAAAATGTCATAATGAAACCATTATTTTGTATGCTACCAGAAAAAACCTGATAAAATAAGACTCCCGTAATCCTGTCTCATTATCAAAGTTTTTGTGTATGGTAAAATATTATTATCCCCATTTGTGATAATTATAATAGTAACTAATTATAATCGCATAATAGTCTGAAAGCATTCCATTCAGAAACAAGGTATGTTTTCTCATTTCATAGTTGAAGAATACAAGATGTGACAAATTGTGACTAAGCAGGGGTTGTAAGAGATCTGAAACCTCAATTCTGGCTCTAACTTTGGAAAGATTTAGTAACTTGCTTCACTTCTGGAGAAGAGAGACTAGAATTCTGAGATTATAGATCTCAGCTTGTCCTTCAGGCTTCCAGTATCTTTGAACATTCATTATATTTTGGGAGAATTCCCCTGTAGGAATCCCTGCTTCTCCCAGTGCATTCCTGCAGAAGCCTGATGCTCAATCCCAAGCTTCCTTTGAGCTGCAGTGAGGGTGGAGAAAGTCATACCCAGCTGCCAGTTGCAAACATTGCAGAAGTTCTCATAGAACCATCCATTCAACCTCAGGTTGTTGATAGTGTAATGGCATTGCTGGGACCAGTAGAGGGGCAGGACTGTAGCTTCTCCAAGGATAGGTCTATGGAAGAAGGTGGCATGTTGCTGTGCCTAAATCTTCCAATATGATTCTTGGGTCATTCTGGAGAATGTGAATTATTTAAAATTCTTTAATAAATTTGATTTCTGCTTTAATTTATGAAAGTTGGCATCCTTTGTATACAACTCAAAACCTTCACTGACCTAGAGCTACAGTTTCTTGTACTAGGACAACTTAGGAGGGAAGGTAGAGAATTTTTAGTGAACGAGCTTTATTTCTTTTAAAACTTATTCATCCTTGACTTAAACTTTCCCTTTTAGTTTCTGTATGTCTTTATCCAAATTACATTCTCAGATTTGACAATGTGGATATAAAGGGAGTTACTCTTTAGTTATAAAATGTCACTGTTGTTGACTCATTGATTAAACACATACTGCACTGATATGTGGGGAGCAGAGAAAAAGGTGGACATATACTAGGAAAAGCAAGTATGGAGTAATATGAATGAGAGACCTATGCCACTTATTCAATCAAAAATAATAATTAATTATTAAGCTCCTATTAAATGTTATTAATTAAATATGAAGGATAAGGGAGAGTGATAAAGACAAAGGCAAGGTATCTGGATTGAGCTGTGACAAGTACTGAGATCAGCAAACAAGGAAGAGGACCAGACTTGGGAGGAGAGTTCTGCTTTCTACCTGGTGGTTTGGGCCACATTTGATCTTTTTAGTAGGATACGCAGATTTGGAATTGGGCAAGATAAGGGCTAGAGGCTGAGATCTGGAGGCCTACTTATACAGCAGGGAGTGGGAGAGCTCATCTGTGGACAGCTAGAGTAGCAGTTCCCAAGGAATGGCCAGGAACACGTGAGGGTGCCATAGAGCCTTCTAGGATCCCAGGGTGAGCATGACTTCCATAAGTCACACAAGCATGATGTTTGCCTTTCTCGCTCCCAGTCTCATACAAGTGTACACTGAAGGTTTTCAGAGGCTACAAGATGTGTAATGCTGCCTTTGCTCTGAAGGCTAGTAGAATGTGTTCTAGAATATTCCCATGTTTTCAGAATTTCTCAATATTAATTTCCAGTGTAATAAACACTAACAGATATAACCCACTTAAACACAAGTTCTTTAGGGTCCTCAAAATTTCTGAAGAGTGTATAGAGGTCATGATATCAGAAAGTTTGAGAGTCAGTGTGCTAGAGAAATTAGCCTTGATTCTGTAGGTAAGAGTGGTTACTGACTATTTGAGGGCAATGGGTACATAATCCTAGCCACACGAATAGAAAGTTGTTTTGGTTGCAGCCCCAAGGACACATTAAAATGGGGATAATGTAAAGTAGCAGAAATGATTTAATAGGTAATTATGACAACTGAGGTATGAAATTACTCAGAGATCAAACTATGGAAACAGCAGTAGGAAGGACAATGACTAGACAAAAGAAACGTAACTGTGATTTGATAATTGAACAAATATGTGTTACTGTTGAAGAGGTGAAAGGAGAAAAGACAACTGGGGTTAGAGCAATGTAACCATAAGAAAGGTCTGGTTGTTGGCACATTTCAGCCACAGGAAAATCAATACTGATATTCAATATAAAGTATCACTTCAACTTGCAATATTAAAATTAATGAGTACCTAAAAATCTATTTTTGTGTGTGGGGTCTTTGAAATGTGCTGTGTATTTCACCTGTACAGGACACATCAACCAGACGTCACATGTCAAGTACCCAACAGCCACGTGCGGCTTCCACTTTTCTACAGTGGCTTTCAATCATTCCTTTACTTGAGTCAAGATCATCAGAATCCTAATGTTTTTGTCTGGGGTTTTAATAACTTTGTCCTTTTTGAGTTGTTTTCCCAGAAAGTGATGGATTTGTACTGAGTCATTTAACTCTCTTACCTCCCAATGACCTAGCTTATGGAGGGTGTCATTACAGGTCCACTCCAAGGAAATGATCTAAGTGGTTTTGGTTTGCTTCCCTGGAACTGAGTCTCTGACATGCCTTTTACAGGTCCAGTACTGAATGTACCCTATCAGCACAGTACATGGACGTTGGTTAGTAGAAGTTAAAGGAAAGTTTGATTGATAGGAAAAGTCCATAGCCAAAGTATTATGAGGGAGTGGAGCCACTGTAGAAGGCAGGGGAAAGGAGAATCTAAGAACTGGAAATAGATTTGAAGCATTCAGCAATGGCAGTTGAACTAAAATGTTGGTTGGCATCCCTTTCACTATCCTGTCCACAGTAGGGTTGCTGTATATCTTTCTTCTTTATAAAGCCCATGCTGCCTCACCTCAGGTGGCATGCACTTACTGAAGGTGAACCTTGAAGAATCTCAGTGAGGTCCTAAAACATGGAGTATTTTTATGGACTCTAAATTAATAATTAAAAAAACAATAGCGGCAAAGCCAACTTTTCTCATTATAGAGGTTTCTGAGGTTTACATATGAGAGAAGTGAACATGACCGTGCCTACAAGTCTGTGGGGTCAGAAGGGAAAGAAATCTGCAGTAAAAGGAAAGATTAGACCTTGACAGTGCATAGCAAGTTGCTGGAGTGTTCCTCCTCACCATATGCTTATTTCATGACAAGTTCATGTTCCAAGAAGAAATGAAAAATTAAGATACCTAGCACTGGAGTTTCTGGAAAGGATAACAATAAGAAATGTATAAGATAAAAATTCCTGACAACCACCCAAATAAAAAGGCTCTTTCAGGTTTAGTTATTACAACCGTTTGCCTTATTAATTGAGAATGGGTGTCTACAAATATATCATATTTCTATATATTAAAGCCCTTAAATGGTGCTACCCTAGATTATATGATTTACTCAAAGTGAGGGATTATGTACCCCTCAATTATTTGTTTTTGTTGTTTCCTTTTGGTTATGAGAATTCAGGAGTTGTGACATCATGTTGCTATGGCAATGGATACATACCACTAGTTGATTAAGGAAGGGGCATGTCAAATCCTGGGAAACACAGTGCGCCTAAATTTCTTTCTAGTGAAATTTAAAATCTTGCATGTAAAATATTTTGTTATATACAAAAATATGAAAGACATATTTATCACATGAATTATGCATTTCCATTGTTTATATTAAAGAGGAACAGCTAAATATGCTGTAAAGAGTATTTTATTAATAATGCATTTAATTTGAGTGTGCTGGCATATGCCTGTGATTTCAGCATTCAGGAGATGGAGATAAAAGGAGCAATTCAAGACCAGCGTTGACTACACAGTGAGTTCAAGGCCACCCTGGGCTCCATGTCTCAAAAAACAAACAAAAAGGTAAATTTAAAAAGACATTGAGGGGCTAGAGCGATGGCTCAGTGGTTAAGAGCAATGACTGCTTTTGCAGAGAACCCAGGTTTGATTTCCAGCACCTACATGGCGATTACTGACCATCTGTAACTCCAGTACCAGGGGATCCAACACAGCTCTTCTGACTTCTTTGAGCATTGTATGACACAGGTGCACTTAGATAGATACATGCATACAAAACATTCATATACATAAAATAAAATAATAAATAGAGTATTAAAAAATAAAGACATTGGATTAAGACTAGATTTTTCCATAGACGTGTGCTTATGCATGCATATGTGT
Source organism: Nannospalax galili (assembly GCF_000622305.1). Lineage (NCBI taxonomy): Eukaryota > Metazoa > Chordata > Mammalia > Rodentia > Spalacidae > Nannospalax > Nannospalax galili. Next base: position 2,184,652 of record NW_008345687.1, on the reverse strand, counting down.
GTGTATGCATATGTATGCGTGAAGTCAATATATAATTTGGAAAACATAAGGATGATTATCTTTCTTGGTTTCTATGAAGATGACATTAAGGGCTCTAACATATTAGGAGTATTAGGAGTATTCATAGTTGCTAATTTTATAATTTGCCAACTTTGGAGGTTCAATATATTGAGAATGGTTAAATCTTTAAAGGTTTCATAGTATTGATGTTGAACCATTCACAAGAAGATGGGGAATGTGATATTTGAAGACCTAGTTTAAAACGCTTTTGCATGTTAAAAACCTAAATTATTTCTAAAGATTTTTAAAATTATTTTTTAGGTTATTTGTGCATGTTTGTGTTTATGTGTGAGTATGTGAATGCAGGAGCCCTCAAACTCCAGAAAAGGGTGTCGGATCCCTTGGACCTGGAGTTATAGGTAGTTTTGAGCTATCCCACATGGATGCTGGGAACTGAATTCAGGTCCTTTGAAAGAATAGTATTCTCTTTTAGCAACTGAATCATCTCTTCAGACCAAGAACTTATATTTTTGACATATTAACTATTTGATTGTATTACAGAATTTTGCAGCAAAATTCAAAAGATGATGATTCCTTCATTGGCTGATCCATATATTTGACTAGAAAGATAGCTACTTCTCTTATAGCTTTATTTAAAAAAAAATACTGTTCTTAACACAAAGTAAGCATCTTTATCATGTAACAAGACATCTTTAAGTCAGTACTGCCCAAAAGGGTCAGAATATGAGCCACATATCTAATGTGAAATTTTCAGTAGACATACTATATTAAGTCACTTTGGGGTTGGGGACCTGGCTCAGTAGGAAAGAAGGCTTGCTGTGCAAGCATGAGAACGTGAGTTCAGATCTTGGGCACCCAATGACATACAGACCACCTATTAGGGGCCCTTCCTATTAAAATTTCATCATGTCTCAGTAGTAACACAGGAAGCATTTCCCCAAATCATGGCACATACTAAAAATTAAAAAGAGGTAAGTGAAATTAATTTTAATAATATATTATGATATATTGCTTTATTATGGAAATGAATCACTAGACAAGTTTTTCATTGTAGAAACATCACAGAATGTATTTATAGGAACCTAGATAGTGTGATCTCCTTCACACTTATACTATATGGTATAATCTTAGCTCCTAGGCTTATAAACCTGCACAGCATGTTTCTGTACCAAATACTGTAGACAACTATACCGCAATGGTAAGTGCTTCTACATCTAAATATATCTTTTAAAAATTATTATTTTATGTGTATGAGTGTATGTAAGTGTACCCCTGTTGTGCAATTCCCATGGAGGTCAGAAGGGGGCATTGGATTCCCTCAAACAGGAGTTACAGATAGCTTTTTGTTGCAAGGTGGGTGCTGGAAATTGAACCTGGGTCCTTTGCAAGAGCAGCCAGTGCTCTTAACTACTGAGTCATCTCTCCAGCCCCTAAATATATCTTAACATAGTAAAGTTAGAGTAAAATACACTTTGATTAATTTATAATAACATGTATAGGACTTTCATCATGAACAAAGTGTGCAGGACAGGGGTTTGCTCTAGGAGAGTGGTGAGTGACTGGAAGGTATAGAATCCTCCTATGTACTTCTTTACACATCGTCCGCACTGAATTTATTTAGAAATTTTTTCTTTCTTCACCAATAAATATACCTCAGTTTACAATAATTTTTCTCTATTCTAATTTTTGGAGATTTCTTGACTTGATTGTAATATCATTTAGCTTAAAGCACAGATACATTGTATAGCCATATTAAAATGTTTTCTTTCCTTATACTTCTATTCTGTAAGCTTTAATCTACTTAAAATTTCTTTTACTTGAAAATATTTTTATTACATGTATTTATTTATGGGGGGTATGTGTTTTCTACAGCCTGTGTGTAGAAGTGAGAGGACAAGTTTGAGGAGTTGGTTCTCTCTTTCTACCATGTGGGTCCCAGGGATGGGACTCGGGTGTGTTCACATTTGGTAGCAAGTGCTGTTACCTGATGAACCATCTCATCAACCCACTTTTACTTTTCAAGCTTTCTTTCTGTTGTTAAGACTATGACATGGGCCTAAATGGGGTCAAGATCATCTATCACTGTTTCCATCTCAAATACAGTTAGTCCCCAAGGAAGGTCATGATCAATAACACACATAGAACTGTTATCTTCTGTTATAACAATAACAATGCCTTCTTCTGGCTTTCTCCTGCAGAGCTGCCTGAGGCAGTTAACTTATACACATGTATAGATACATTTAAAAGTTGAAAGAAGGCATTCTGAAAATAAAAGTATTATACAGGAAATACATAAACCAGTAGCAATCGTATGCACTGTGCGTCACTGTATATGCTGTTCTTTTAAGTGACTGACAGTGCAGTGGATTTGCTTACACTAGTATTCCATCAAAAGTATGAGTCCCAGGGCTGGTGAGATGGCTCAGTGGGTAAAGACACTTGCTGTCAAGCCTGACAACCTGAGTGCAATCCCTGGGACTCATATGGTGGAAGGAGAGAACTGAGTCTTAAAAGTTGTCCTCTGATGTTCACTTGCATATTGTGGTAGGTACACACCCTCACATAGGCACACTCATATCCTCACAAATAAATAGATGAGCATAATAAAACATTTTTTAAGTATGTTTTGCATTGTGCTACAATTTTCTGATGGATATGCTATCACTAGGCAACAGGAAAAGTTTAGTTCTGTTGTACTCTTACTTCTGTGTTTAATCCAGTTGTCCAAATGTTATAATTTTGGCCTATGTGGTGGCGCAAACCTTTAATCCCAGCACTCGGGCAGGTGGATCTCTGTGAGTTCAAGGCCAGCCCGGTCTACATAGTGAGTTCCAGGCCAGCTGAAGCTACAAGAAGACCCTGTCTCAAAAAAGACCAAAATAAAATAAAATAATAAAGGCAAAATGTATTTATGCTGTATCTTACATTCTTGCTTTTGCACTGTCTTAGACATGCTTACCAAATAATCGGCCTGAACTCTTTGTAAGCACTCAATATCCACCTGTGGTTCCTGGAGACCATATTGACAAGGCACCGTCAGACTAAGAGGAAAGCGTTGAGTTTGTTTAGAGTATTGGAAGGCTTCAGCATCAGACTTCTTGTGATAATGACCTTGCTTTCTTAGAAAACAGGAGCATTCCACCTTGCAGAGGACATTGTTTTCTGTATTCAAGACAAATATTTAGCAAGTAAATACCTGACATGCGTTCTAGTGTCTATGCTTTAATAGTGCTCCCATACTATCTTTTTGATCTGGCCAGAGTTCTGAGAAACAGGAAGGAATACAGTTCCACTTACTTTAGAAAGCAGACCTACAGCATGCACTGGTTCTACTCATGTCCCAAGTCTCACCATTCAGCTGTGGGCCAAGTCAGGGTCTGTCAGGTCAGCCAAAATATAGTGTGTCCTGGCATTTTCTTGCCCATTTTAAAGAAGAATCTACTTTGTGAGTACTTGGAGGGGCTCAGACTAGTCCCATTTCTCTAATTATTATTTTGTTTGTCTAGATCTAGGATGAAATGAGGACAGTCTTTTTTATCCAGGAACATTTTGATTCATCTACCGTGGTGGTGGAAAAGTTTCTCAGGACTGTCAGACAACCGCCTCCAACAGTGCTATCCTCCTCTGACAGTAAAGTCGTTTTACCACAGGGCTTTCCTAAACTCAGAAAAAACAAAACAAAACAAAACAAACAAACCACTTGTTATTTAGTGCTGAGTTAGGTGAAGAAGTAATCTCTTACTCTGAAATAATTAATTTATATGACTCAATCACTTTTCAAGGAACTATCTAACATCAGTAATAGCACCAGCATTGTGTTCTTGGTTTTGTGTGCTATTCAGGTGAAAATAATCCCATTCACTCTTATGTTTAGGCTACATGGAGGAATTGAGCGTAGACTTCTTTCTATTAATTGGTAACGTTGCCCTTATATTTTGTGTCATGATCTAGATGGGAACCGCAGTTATCTGACAGTAAGTCTTTGGGGATAGAAAACAATGCTCATGTGAGTTTCGATGATTTTTGGACAATTCTCCTTCTCTCATATATATTACCCTTTCCCCCCAAAACCGTAATTGATAAAGCTGTATTCTACAGGTCTGGTCCATTAGTTCTGTTACACACTGTAGTCACGTCACGTGGCTTCGGACCGTAGGTTTTAGGGTCCAGGGCTCCTGGAAGTCAGATTAAGGCATGAATGGAGTTTGGTAAAGTCAAGCTACAGGTCTAGAAGGATGGCCGGTTATTTCCAGGGACAGGCAGAGAGGGCGCACTTCCACAGCCCCTGTGTTGGGAAGAGGTGGCGGGACAGGCTTCCAGAAACACCCTGGGCTATTTCTTTTGGCGCAGTTTAGTTACGTTTAGGGACACTGGACGAATAAAGGAATGTCGAAAGACCTAGGTGGAGGCCACGGAGAAAACAGCGGCTGCATTCTAAATTTCCCCGAGGTCTCCGCCGGACTTGCCCTGTATCCCCCACCCACCCCCGCAGGCAGAATCTAACCTTCGAGACCCCCCCCCGTCCCCCGCTTTGCTCCGCTTTGCCCCGGGGCGGTGTTACGGCCCCTACACCCCGCCGCCCAGGGTGGCGGGCCGGCACTCGCTGGAGGGCGGACGGCTGGTGGCGGGGGCGGTGGAGGCGCGGCAGAGGCGGGCCGTGTCCTCCCCCTCTAGCCGGCGGGGCCAGTGGCAGGAGCAGGCGCCGCCAGCCGCGGGGGGCGTGGGACGCGGGAGGCGGCTGAGGGGAGCGCCTGCCGCTGCTAGAGCCAACCGCGCGCTTCCGAAGGGTGTCCCCGCTGCGCTCCCCTCCCGCACCCCGGGAACTTCAAAGCGGTCCGCGCCGCCGGGACGCCCTGCTCGGCTCTGGGGCGGCCGCGGCTCTGCCACCCGGTGGCCATGACCCCGGCGCCCGGCTCCGCGCTGCGGCCGGCTCTCCTGCTGCTGGTACTGGCGGCCGAGCTCGCGGCAGGTACCGTGGGTGTCTCTTCCTGCGCTTGCGGGGTGGCGGTGGGGCAATCTGCGGGTGAGCACGGGCGACCGAGGGTGTTTGGAGCCCGCTGACTGCCGGCAAAGCCGAGGGGGAAGCGCCAGTCGAATGAGGGGCTCGGGGACAGGGCCCGGCGTCGGCACCTGACATCTGGCAGCTGGACGGTGTACAGGTATTTGGGGGATGAAACCACCAGGAGGAGAGAAAAAGAGACAGGGACGTGGGGTTGTAGAGCGTGGATGATTAATTTGGGGGCAGTTTGCAGCAGAGGTAGGGGAGCTTTTGCAGGTGCGTGCTTGGTTGGGAACTGGGAGGCACTCCTAGTTCACATGCGAGGACTTGGAGGATTGCAGGTGCGCTCTGGGCGCTGCGCTGTTGAGCCTCGGAGAGACACACACGGATGGTGGCACCGAAGGGGGGTGGCAACTTAGTCCGAGTTTTGGAGGCAAAAGATACCCCAGAGGCCGCTGGTGCCAAGTTAAGGAGGCAGGAGTGGGATTTAAATCTGCGTGGCTCGCAACGCACCCTGCTTTCGAGGTAGGATTTTTACTCAGTTTCCGGAGGGGGAAAAATCTGGCAAGCGCCCCAGCATTTATAACAGGTCTGTGCTGTGATAAGCTATATAGAGCCCTCGACCCATGCTAGAATCCAAACGTTTCTTTGCAGTTTACTAGAAACTGGGGCAAATGCACCTTTGGTAAACTCTTAGTCTGCCCTGACTAAAAATCTTTAGCTCCGAAACTATTTTCCTTATAGTGTCCTGGTTAGGTAGACAGGTTCCTTGCTAACTCATTCTATAAACATTTCAATCAGACTTCAAAGACATTTGCACATAAAAAGCTGGTATTTTTTCCTTAGAATTGTACTTTGTCCGAAGCTGATTTTGATGCATTTTTTCTCCCAGATGACAATCTGTTTGACATTAATAGCTATACTTAGGGTGGGTAGTTTTTCTTGTGGTGACATGTGCAAGACAATGTTTTGAATAGTGTGATTGCTGTCATGTACAAATGTCAGTGTTTCAGATGGCCTGAGAGAATTACCAAGAAGTACTAGATCCAAGTTAAAAGTGATCATTGGAAAAAATTAAGCAATAAAATCCAAGGGTGCAAGCATTTCCAGCTATCTTTTAGGAAAGCAGTTACCTTGTCAGGAAAAGGATGGGAGAAAGTTAAGAATTTAGAAAATTCAGCTATTGGAATAAAGCTGAATGTGGGAAAGCCTTCCTAGAAAAATGGGTGAAATAGTGAATGTTCTTGACAAGTTAATAGAATTTACCACCACAAACCACAAAACTCCAAAAGCAGTCTAACAGGAATCACAGTTTTGATTGGCTATTGTGAAACTCCCCCTTTACGATTAACTATGCCCCCCTATTTGCTTTGTGGAAGTTAATAACTGATTGGAAATAGTTTTAGAAAATTATTCCTGGGGCTGGAGAGATGGCTCAGTGGTTAAGAACACTGACTGCTCTTGCAGAAGACCCGGGTTTGAATCCCAGCACCCACATGGCAGCTGACAACTGTCCAAAACACTAGTTCCAGGGGATCTGACAGCCTCTTCTGTCCTCTGTGGGCATTGCACGACATGGGTGCACTTACCTACATGCAGGCAATACACGCATACACATAAAATAAAACTAATAAAGAAAATATTTTAATTAAAATGTTAATTCTTTTTAATCTAGGCTTGAGAGGTATGTTTTGTTATATGAAAGAAGTTTTAGAAAGTTCAAAAGACCTGGCGCACACCAATATAATAAAACATGTCACATTATGTTCTTGACAAGATATGGAAACGCCTCACAATAAAATACACAAATATATCTATATCTATATATCATATACCTACATTTGAATATTTCCTTAAATATTGACATACCAGAAAAATGCATGATATAGAACTAATTTGTCAAAATAACAGAGAGCTTGATATTCAGTCTGAACTTTTCTAACAAATGTTTCTGTCCAGTGTAATTATTTTCAAATTTCTTTAGGAAACAAGTATGAAGAAAGTAGTATAGACTGCAGTACAGTGTTTCTTTTAAAGATTTAAAATTTTTTATATGTATAAGTGTTTGTCTGCATGTATGTATATTACCATGTATGTGCCTGGTGCCCATAGAGGCCAGAAGAGCTGTCAGATACCCTGGAGCTAGAGTTACAGTTGTGAACTGCCATGTTGGTGCTAGGAACAGACCCTTTATCCTCTGCAAGAGCAGCATATGCTCTTTACTACTGAACTCTCTCTCCAGCCTCTCTTTGGTTTTGATAAGGGGATTCCAGGTAAGTTTCTCCCCAATCTTTAAATTGTGTTTCTCATATGGTTCCTAGCCACATATGACCTGGCTGTTTTTGTAAATTACACGTTAATCTTACTTGGCCTTTAATGAAAGTGTCCTTGACATTGTTGGCACATTGTATGAGAAGTTGTTACTGTAATGATGACATAGTGAAACTGTGTGACAGAAAGTATCAGCTTCAAGTTGGCTCTGCTGAGTGCAGGACCGTAAGTATCTGAAAACAGGGTAAATTGATTAGTCCTTTCTGCTTCGGATACTCTTCTCCAACAGCTCTGTTACCTTTGAGGTGTTGTGCACTTCCAGAAAAGAAGGGATCATTATTCTTCCTTGAGAGTTCCAGCAGGGTAGCAACTGGTAAAACAGAGAAACTACTTACTGGTCTGGACTACCTTGCTCTGGCTATTGAGCTTTTAGATTCCTGGAAGCTTGATAGGATAATGACCTCACAACCTTGTCAGTTAACAGTTCAAGAAATTTTCAGAGGTGCTTCTGGAAGTGAAAGCAAAAACCTGTAGCTGATTAGAAATGAAAAAACTATTGCTACCTTTGCCCTTTTTTTTCTGGTCTTTTTGAGACAGGGTCTCCCTGTAGCCCCAGCTGTCCTGGAACTCACTATGTGGACCAGGCTGGACTTGAACTCACAGATCAGCCTGCCTCTGCCTCCGGAGTGCTGGGATTAAAGGTGTGCACCACCACACCTAGCCTCCTTTGCCCTTCTTTAAGCACAGTCATTTACTGGTTGATGGGCAGAAGTGTGGCAAGAACCACTCTGGTTCCAAGGAAAATACATCTCTGCCCCAGGAGAAACGGTGTGGATACCCTTGGGGGCTCATTTCTTCACTGACCACACTGCCCATGGCTGTTGTCTAGCATTGAACTTACAGGCATGCAAAATCTGAGTTACTCTGAATCATTAAAGTCCTACAAAAAATACAAAGAGTTTGAGATGGTCAGAGTGAGAAGCTAAGGAGGATATTAAATATTTGACTGCAGCTATGGCTCTTTCACTGGGGCGGGGCAGATTGTAGAGAAGCTAGTCTGGGGATAGGAAGGGACTAATGACAGAGAGCTGGAGCTAAGCAGTGGGTTAAATGTGTTGATCAACTCAGTTGAGTTTCAAGTGCCTATTAGACACTAAAGTGGAGACCTTAAGCAAGCAATTGATTTTATAGGTCTGGAGTTCAGGAGACATGTCTGGGCTGAGGGTAAAAAGCTAAGCCAAGGACATTTGCAGATAATTTTAAAAGATATGTCAAATAGGCTCTCAAATTTAGCAAACAAAGCACAGAACACCCAGTTAAATTGAATTTCAGGTAAGTAATAATTTTTTAATATATGTGTGGTACAAATATGACATGGGACATGTGTATTAAATATTAATTTCTGTGAAATTTTAAATTAACCGTAGATGCTTTCTAATTTTACTTGGCAACCCAATGTGAAAGAAATGTTGTAGTGAGATGAATTGTTATCAGTTGTACATAATCACAGCTCTTTTATTAAAAACACAGCGCAGGCTGTATTCCATGTCCTGTCCATTAGAACTTCTGCTCTGGCTATGTGTCCATCCCCAGCTTACAGCTCAGCATAGGTCACTCTGTGCTCTTTGAATAGGAAGTACCCCTGCTTCTGTGTGACCTAGAGGTATTTCTAGCCTTTCCCAATGTGATTTGAATATCTCAACACAAAAGTATGTCTAAAGGAGACAAACCTAAATCTCTGGGCTCCCTGGAATTGATTGTCATGTCAAAACAGTTGGTTTCCCCAAATTTGCAGACTTTTGAAAGCGATTATTTATAGATGCCTTTTGAAGAGTATACTCCTTTTGAATAAACTTTCATGTTTCTCTTTTAAGGAAAAATGCTTTCAGTAAAGACACAACTGGTTTATTTTTCTCAGTTGTACTTGTGTCTCACATTGCAAATCAGCAAGCTAGAACTTAAAGAAATTGAACAAAGTTATGGTTAAGCTGTTCAGCCCTATGAGATCTCCTGGTCTAACACAGTTTGTGGTTTGGGGACATATTTTAAGAGAGTGATCACAAGTCATTTGGGAAAGGGGCCAGAAGATAAATCAAGCAGAGGCTGCTTAGTTCCTGATCTAACTTAGTCTTCACCTCTAGTTGTTGCCACCAATTGATTAACATTGTTTTCATTTGGAGACTGGTAGTAGTAAATGTCTCACAAATGGGCACCTGTAGGCATGAATTCCTAAGCTCTAATAGACATTCTTACATGTGTATAAAAGCATATTTTAACAAATAATAAAATGAAGAATTAATTTTCAAGTATAGATGATAAAAATATGAAAGTAAAAAATCTAAGCACAAAGATCGCTTGATATGCCACGCTTTCTCACCTGGTCTTTGAGGTTTCCTCTGGACTTTCCACTGCTTTGGATCGCTATACCTTATGATTCTTCAGTCGAAGCTTCAAGGTTCAGCTTTACGTTAGTTAAGAAATTAGCATAATCTGTTTAAGAAATTGGGATATGTTCAGAAGTGATATACAAAGGACACTTTTATGAGAGGAACCTTGGAATACATAAACATTATCTTGGCTCACAGGCCTTTCCTTGGTCAAGTGGGACTACCTTGAATAAAATAAGGAGAGCAAAGAAAAGTAACTTATTACCTGATGCTTTGGGCTTCGATTGCATGGTGGAGCTCTGACACATTCCAATTTTCTAATTCCTAACTAGCAATAAAAAGACATACGGCAGGGCACTGATAAACCAGAATGCTAGATCCTGACACTACACCACTGAAAGGCTATCCAAAGCTTGGCAAAACGACAGCACAGAGGGGGCAGAGGAAGGACCTCCACTACCCTATGTTAGTACTGCTGTCCTGTAAACAGCCAGGGATCAAGAAATAATTTTAGAGGTGTCGCTAGGTGAGGAAAGGGCAATGATTCGTGAAAAGAACTGGCCAGTTCTCTTTGAGGAAGCGGGACTTGCTTTGTCTGTAGTTGCTACGAAAAAAGAGGTAGAAGACAAAGCCATGACTATGAACTCTGTACGTTTCAGTCATTAGAAAGTTGGATTCCTAAATCACGTGGGCCACTTGGTCCCTAGGATGTGAATGATACAAATCACTACTTTTACTTAGGGATCCAGTAAAAAGCAAAAGGGAGGAGATGAGTGGGACTGGGAAACACACAAGACTGTTTCCACCGGAGCCACCACTGCTACTTCCCATCACGCACCTCTCGAGTTCCCCTGCTCCGATGGGCCAGCCAGGCTAGCAAGGCCCTGCTTTGCCCTACTCTTCACTTTCTCTCCTCTAGATTAACTTACCTTTTCTGTTATTCTCTTCTGTTTTTCAGAGAGTAGGCATGCCAAGATATTGTCTCTTTGGAGCTGTTTTAAATTAATCCTCTCAAGAATCCATGGGTGAATCATTCAGTATGACTCAAGACCTTGCTTATTATTTTTTAAAACAATTTAAATTTGCAATGACTTATACATCCCAAATTAGATCAATCTACTTTTTCATTAAACTTTTCACATCGAAAAATTCATTAGGATGCTCACATTTTGAAAGAAAAACACATGCCCCACCCATTCTGTTTTGTTATCCTAACCTTGTGGTAAGGTATAAGGACAGAGGCAGGGGAGGGGGGCATGTCTCTGTATGTTAATTGTGTTATAACCTTTGTGCAGCTTCATGATTGATTGAAATAAGGATTCTGTGGTCCAAACTAGGATAAGACAAAATCTAATCCATCAGGACCAGAGAAATGGTAATTCTGCTGCAAAATGTTTAATTTCATAAATGCATGCTTATCCAAGAGATGTTAATTGAGGGAGTGTTAATCCAGATTAGAACGTTTTTTTTTAAACCAGATTGTTTTAAAACAGAGCCAGAATATATTAAAAAGTATTAACTCATCACATCTCACAATTCTATCCGATGACATGTTCCTGGCTTGCTCCCTTAAATGTGTGTTTTTTTCCTTCTCTACCATCCCCATTATCACTCTTCAAGAGTAAAAATTCTGTGCTGTGAACATTTGCCTGCCTCATAGTCATTGTGAGATTGTGTTCTCACTTCAGTTCCTCTTAACAATCTGTAGTGTGTATTTCCAGGAAATAGACAATGTACCAAACTTGGAAGACTGAAAGAATAGTTGTAAGATTACAAGATTCCTTATAAGATAATAAATGTGTGCTAGCAGGAAATTCTCTTAAAAAAACCTTTCTTAGCTTTCTCTAGCCATATTTTACTTAAAAAAAAAGCATTATTTTTTACAGAGTGAAGAAATGTGACTTAATTTAAACAATTGGACCCCTTGAAAAGAGTTGAGAGTTGTGTCAAATCAAGATGAAGATGCTGGGCCTTGTCACCACCATGCAGTTTTTCCTAGTTCGTTATTTTTTGCCAGGATTTGTCAGGATGTCCCCTTCTGCATTTCTGAAACTGGAAATTCAAACTTCATTTCTTTCTACCTTGATAAGCATGATTGGAAGCTTATCAATTTTATTGATTTCTTTCAAATATGTAGCTATTGCTTTTATTGTTTTTTCTTTTCTTTTCTTTTTTTCTACATTTATCTTCATTATTTTCTTTTGCTACCTATTTTGGGTTTGATTTATTCACTTTTATTTTAGTTTCTCTAAATACTACGTTAGACCAAGTGTTGACAATTTTCCCCTAAAGGATTAGGTAGTATATGTTTCAGTGTTGTGGGGGGGTCATAGAATCTCTGTTGCAACTACTTAATTCTGATTTGACAAAAATGAAAGTGCCTACAGACAATACATAAACAAATAGATGTTGCTGCATTTCAATAAAACTTTATTTATAAATGGATCAGACAATGGGTCACAGTTTGCTGCTCTTTTTTTCAATCATCCATTTATGACCTTTGCTGTTTGCTAACATAAACATTTAAAGTGCTGAATTTCCATCTCGGCAACTGCTTTGACTCATCCACACAGTGTAAACTGTTGTGTTTTTATTATTGAATTTAAATATTTTCTCACTTTCTTTGTAATTTTGTGGGGCCAGTTTGGAATTTAAATGTCTGTTGTTTAACATACAAGCATTTTAGGAATTTGTTATTAAATTGTAATTTAACTCCATTGTTGGTAAAAACAAACAAACAAAAACAACCTATAATCTACATGATTTCAATTCTTTTGAATTTGTATTTGTTTTGTAGCTCAGCGTGTCTGATCTAGTGAATATAATGCAAAAGTAATGTGGATTCTGCTGTTTAAGGATTCAGCGTTCTATGAATATGTTAGGTCAAGTCATTTGACAGTGTTATTTAAATCTCGTGTGTCTTTACTGAATTTCTGTCTTCATGTTTATCAGTCACTGAAGAAAGATTGCTGACTTCTCTTATTTACCTGTGGATTTGTTTATTTACATTTCTAATTTTCCATGTTTTTGTTTTATGGATTTCAAAATTTCATTACTGTATCCATGTACATTTAGGAGTATTGTGTCCTGTTGATACACATTTATCATTAGGAAATTTGCTTCTTATGATGATAGTTACTAAAATGACACTCTCAGCTGGGCGTGGTTGCACATGCCTTTAATCACAGCACTGGGGAGGTAGAGGCAGGCGGTTCTCCGTGAATTCAAGGCCATCCTGGTCTACATAGTGAGTTCTAGGACAGCTGGGGCTACAGGGAGACCCTGTCTCAAAAAGACCAAAAAAAAAAAAAAAAAAAAAAAAAAAAAAAGACACTTCTCTCTTCATCACTAATAAGGATATTGTTGGCATTGAAGTCTACCATCAATACAGTCCTCTTGGCTTTCTTATGCTCAATATTTTATAACTACTTTAAAAATTATTAATATAGTTATTCCAGCTTTCTAGGCCCAAAGGTATGCATTTTACAATTTTTTCCCATCTTCTTATGAACTTACATACTTTGTATTTAAATTGGCTTTTTTTTCCTAGTACAGAACATATGGATGAATCTTTTTTCTTTTTTAATAACTTAATTTTTGTGTATTTCATACATAATATCATCTTTATACCCCCTTTCCCCTTCCTCTTTGGCACCCTCCCATAACCTTCCCACTGGAGTTCATACCTTCTGTCATTTATATTAAGGTCTATTATGTAAAGTTAGTGTCCCTCAGGGCAAGTTCATCCACCAGGGTTTAGTCAGTCTATCTAGAGTCTCTCTTTTCAAGAGGATCTACTCTTCTTCATCCAGCAGGAATTAGCTGCCAATAATTCTTTGACTAAGATTGGGGCTCGCTGTACATTTCCACAGCTCTGTGCTGGGTTTTTGTCTGCCTATGTTTTCATGGGTCTTGTGCATGCTGACATCATTGCTGTAGGTTTAAGAAGGGTCCCTGGCACCTGTAGGACTGTTTCATATGGCCATACACCTCCTCCCTGGCGCTTACAATCTTTCCATTCCCTCTTCCGCAGTGGTCCCCGAGGCTGGGTAGGTGGACCTCAGTCCACAACAAGGACCCACACCCTGCCACCTCTTATTCTCTGAATTTTTGCCATTTGTGTTCCTGGCCCTCTGTTGCATGAGGGAGCTCCATTGATGAGAAATGAAAGATGCATTAGTGTTCTCTTCATCCCTTGTTCTGTGTTCCATGAGTCTTACTTGTAGAGGTTGCATCCTGGATGTGCCACTTAGGCTTGAGCAATTCACAGAGAATTGTGACCATTCTCTGTGTGTGACCAGTGGTTTAACTCTGTAATAATCTCTGTTTGTTGAAAAAGAAGCTACTTTTATGGGTGATGACTGAGATACTTGTCTGTAAATTTAAGGATCCATATTTTGCACATAGTAAGAAATTACATTTGTCTAAGGATATGAAAGCTTTGAGTTTTCTATAAGATCTATGACCTCTCCAGCTATGTGTATTTGGCTAGATTTGCAGTACCAGACATGAGTTTCCTCCCACTGAGTGGGCTTTCAATGGGATTGAGTGGGCTTAATTACCCCCAAGATAAAAGTGCCACTACTGCACCAGTGTCATTTGCTGTGCTGGTCATCGATGTGGTTTTTAGGCCTTGAAGCTGGGGTTGGACCATTGATTGATGTTCTCCCTTACCAGCTGCGTAGAGATCTCCAAAGCTATGAGAGCTAACCTTCAGGGGAGGTGGCTTCCAGGTCAGTTCCAGCTCCATTGTTCCAAATCCTGTGTCCAAAGCATGGCCTGTCTCCAGCAATAGGGTGTCACCCTCAAGTTCTGGGAGGCAATCAAGGACTGTGGCAATATCCTGTGTAATTCTGGGAGTCTCTTGGACTACCCTGGCAGTGTTTCTTATTATGTAATCTTCACCTATACTCACGGACTCATGTAGGAATATTGCATGTGTAAGATACTGTATGTGTAATTTTCAGTACGTTTTTGGACTTTTTTTTTTTTTTTTTTTTTTTTTTTTTATACTAGCTAGGCACTATTTATGTCTCCTCTTTCTTTCCTTCTTTATCCTCCCTCCCTATCTTTCCCATTTAAAGTGCCCCCATTTTCCCCATTTCTCCCTTGATAATTTGTCTGCTATGGTCCCACCTCTCTTGAGCTCCTTCTTCCCCTTTATTCCCACAGTTCTTTGTATGACCCTCTTTCTCTTCCTCCCCTTTAACTACCCCTTGTGGATGATTCTTTTTCATTGACTCTTACATACTTGCCTTTAAACCAATGCATGTGTTTAGAACATATACATTTAATGTATTTATCAGTATGTTGAGTTTAAATCTGTCATTTTTATAATCGTTCCTTTCCCCTTCTTTCCTTGCCTTCAACTGGCACGGTGAACCAAGTATCAGTATAATCTATTATTTCCACTAATAGTTTATAAGCTCTTTGATTCATTTTTAGTTATTGCCTCAAAACTTATAACATCTTTAAATGATCATGGTTTAAGAACTTCATTGTATACCTCCAGTTCTTTTTGTCTTTGTGGTTCTAATATTCATTTCACTTCTACATATTTTACAAGCCATTAAATTTATTACTTTGGATTTAAATATTTTATTATATTTAAATAAATTAACAAAATGAACAGTAGTTTTCATTTACCTACTTACTTATCGCTGCCATTGTTCTTTATTATTTTTTGTAGAGCATCTGGTTCATTTTTGGCTTTAGGCTGAAGGCTTTCCTCCTTCATTTTTTGTTGTGCACTCTGATGGCAATAAATCCTAGTTTATTTTTGCAAAGTTTTTATTTACCTTCATATCTTCCTCCAACCATATATCAAAATTTAAAGAATTCTATAGTTCCCACCCATGTACTTATCAACTCCATTGTAGCAGGGCCATTTTAATATATTTGCCACATGTGAATACATTTATCCATTCCTCTGTCTATTAATACATATTATTTTTACGTGTTTCTAAGTGAACTGCAGATAACAATATACTTCCTTCTAAATACTTCAGCATACATTTGCCGAGTTCAATATTTGTTCACATTTTTCTCTCTTGATCAAATATTTATATATGATATTCTCATGTACTCATTTTGAGAAATGCATTCACCCAGATGTTAAAAGATATTAATGATTAACCTCACTACAATGAACTGCCTCATGTCTCTCTCCAATCACTCTTTGATGCCATACTCCCAAAGACATCTGCTATTTTCTGTAGATAAGTTTTGGTTGAATGAGTATACTGTTTTGTAAGGGCCAATTAGGTGACGTTGGTTGGTAGTACTGTTCAAATTGTATATACTTTTACTAAGAGAATTGTGTTAAAATATGTGTATTTTCTTCCTTTTAGTTCTTTTTTTAACTTAAGTATTTTGATTTTCATACAATATAATTTGATGGTACTTAGATCCCCTCCCCTATCTGTACTCCCGCTTATGCTGTATCCTGCTGAGAGTTCTATCTGTGCCTCGGTGCCTCCTCCATCCGCTGGATCCTGGTTAACCTATCAAGAGTCCCATCCTGGAATGAGACTGTCTTTGCCTCTCCCAGCAGCCATCTGTTACCACAATTCCTGAGTTGTGGCTGGAGTTTAGGATTTTTTTCTGGTTTGAGCTTTCATGGGATTTGTGCATACTGTCATTGTTGCTGTGAGTTCATATGAGTAACTGATCAGCTATCTGGAAAACCTTTAGTTCTTTTAAAAGTGTGTGTGTGTGTGTGTGTGTGTGTGTGTGTGTTTGTGTATTCCATAGAGTGTTTATGGAGGTCAGTGGACAGCTTGCTGGAATGTGTTGGTTTTTCTCCTTCCATCATGTGGGTCTCAGGGATTGAACTCAGGGTTGACAGCAAATGCTTTTCTTTACCCCCTGAGCCATCTTGCAGCCCTTCCTTTAGTTCTGTCAATTTTTATTTCATGTATTTTGAAATACTTTTAATTGGGCATGTGTACATTCATGGTTGTCATTTCTGATGGAATGACTATTTTATTATTGCGAGATGTCTTCCTTTGATGGCCACAGGCTATGACTTAGTGGCAGACGACTTAATTTAGATATTCTCTTATCTTTCAGTAGTATTATCTTGATGGCTACATATAACCACGATAACTTTATGATGTTTAACCTTCGTGTATATTATTTTCCCCATCTTTTTATTTACAATTCATCTGTGTTTTTACACTGAAACCACATCCTTTAGCATATAGTTGGTTTTTGATTTCTAATCCTTTGCAAATGGCACTATCTGACTTTGATTAGAGTGGTTAGCCCATTTATACTTAATATAATTATTGGTACAGGTTTTCATCATACCATCTATTTGTCTTTTTTACTGTTCCACTTTTCTCTTTTCATGTGAGGGTGGTCATATTTTTAATGTCTCATTTTATTTCCCTTACTGGTTTCTTTATTTTACCTTTTGGCTATTTGTTAATGGTTGCTGTGAGTCTAACTATTCTTTCTTAGCTTAAAGTTCATTTTCAGTCAACATCATGCTATTTTATACCTTACTCTTCACACTCACACTTCTGTCTTCTTCACACATCCTTCTTTACCCTGATATATTCCATTTTAAGTGCAAAAACCTTAGGATAGCATAGTTAAGTTCATAGACAGTATATTTACATCAACTAAAAATACGTAAGCCACACAAATAATCAAGAAAAAGACCTACTCTTAAGAGACCAAATACTTGGTGAAATTGATTTAGATATGATACTGATGTTGGAAATATTATACAGACTTTTGAAAGAACTGTAATTAAGGTCTATGATGGAAAATATACATGAACAGATGTGATAGCTCAGCAGAAGATAGAAATACTAGATGCAAAAAATGGGAGATAAAGAGTACCTTTGATGTGTTTTTCAGTAGATTTGATGCAGCCAAAAAAAAGCATCATGCATTTGAAGATGGATCCATAGAAATTACCTTAAGAGTATTTTTACTAAACATGAGCTATCAGGAGGTAGAGAGGAAAGGGTATGAAGAAGGCAGGCAGAACACACAAAGTACAGGGCAATACTAAGTGGCACAATATTATTTCTCTTTATATTACACATAATGATAAAATATGTAATATATTTATATCATTTGCATTTATATATAATATACAAAATAAGTACAGCATCAGACAAAATCTTGGCTATACACAGACAAATAAAGATCTCTGGAAATAGTAAAAATAAAGAATAATATACATTTTTCCTTAATTATAATCACACAGAAAGATCATTGAGTGTCTAATATAAAAATAGTAACTTACAGCATGTGCATAATGTTGTAATATTATAGCAGGGGATTCAGTTATAATCAAATGGAGTTTACTTTGGAATGCAAGGCTATTACCATGTTTAAAAACCTAATATTGCAATTCAGCATTTCAACAGACTGCAGAAGAAAAACTATGTGAGATGAATAAAGACAAAAAACCCAGGTGATAATGATTAATTACTAATCACTTAACTACTAATTATCACTGAGAGACTGTAAAGATCTGAAAAAACGGAGTTTTATGCTGTGTTCACATAATGGTAGCCTCATTTATTTTTGGTTTGTTTTGTTGAGAGAGGGTCTCACTAGTAGGTCAGGTTGGCCTCAAACTTTTCATCCTCCTGCCTCAGCCTTCCAAGTGCTGGAATTATAGGTAGGAACCATCATTCCTGTATACCTACATTGTTACTATGTTAGTCAGTCCTGCACTGGTGTGTAGATTTAACAAAATCCCAATCACATCCCAATGAAAATCCTAGCAGAAATTTTTACTGAGTTTGTGAAGCTGATTATAAAATTTACATAGAAAGTAAAGGAGCTTGGGTATCCAAATTTTGAAGAAGGAAAACAAAGTCAGAAAACATAGTACGTGATTAGAAGACTTAAATATTTGTAATAATGACTGAGAATGTCACTCAGTGGTAGGCCACTTGCCTATGTGCAAAGCCCTAGGTTTGATCCCCAGCACCTTTAAAACAAAGGACAACAAGAGCACAGTAATATTGACTGTGTAATTGACTACAGGAGACATGTCAATTGCTTTATGACAAGAGTATACAGATAATTTAATGCAGGACCAGGGAGCAGCACTGTGGGTAGAAGCTCTGGCCACAAAACCTGAACAACCTAAGTTTGATCCCCAAGACTCACACGGTGGAAGGAGAGAGCAGATTCCAGCAAATTGTCCTCTGATCTTTACATGTGTGTCATGGGATATGCATGTGTGTGCACACACACACACACAATTAATACATGAATGCAATGTAATTTTTAAAAGGAAATAGTAATTTAATGGAAAAAGGACAGTTTTTTTAAAAAAAAAAAACATATGATGCTGGACTATTTGGACATTAGTAAATAAACAAAATGAAACCTCAAAGCATCCATACCTTCATTTTTGAAAGTGTCAGAATGAATCATGGACCTACCAAAAGCCTAAAATAAAATATAGAAATTTTTTATCTTAAGCATTATTTCTTAGATGAGAGTTCTAAAGGTATCATCCATTAAAAATGATAACTTAGTGTTCATTAAAATTAAAAGTGTATGTGGGGGCTGGAGAGATTTCTCAGAGGTTAAGAGCACTGGCTACTCTTTCAGAGGACTTGGGTTTGGCTCCCAGTACCCACATGGTCACTGACAATGGTCTGTAATTCCAGTTCCGGGGGATCCAGCACCCTCTTTTGGCCTCTGTGGGCATAGCACACATATGGTGCGCTCACATGCAGGCGAAACACTTATACATGTAAAATAAAAATGAAGATTATTTACATAATGCTGTATTTCACTGTTGCTATATTAAACATCACGGCCAAAAGCAACTTGGCAGGAAAGGTTTATTTCATCTTAAGAGTTACAGTTCACCATCAAGGGAAATCAAGGCAGGAGCTCAAGGCAGGAACCTGGAGACAGGTACTGAAGCAGAGGCCACAGAGGAACGCTGCTTACTGGCTTGCTCCACCTGACTTGCTCAGCTACTTTTCTCTTACAGCCCGGGCCCACCTGCCCAGGGAATTGGCACCACCCACAACAGGCTGGGCCCTCCCATATTAATCAGCAAAGAAGAAAATGCCCCCCACAGACATGCCCACAGGCCAGTCCGATGGAGGAAAGTCCTCAACTGAAATTCCCTATTTCTAGATAACTCTAGTTTGTGTCAAGTTGACAAACACACACCTGATAAAGCACTTGTATTCAAATTATATAAGGAATGCTTAGAACTCAATAATAAACAACCCAATAAGAACATTGCAAAAAATATAAATAACTGGAATTTTCATCTATCACTGATTGGAATGTAAAATGTTACAACGGTGTTTTGGAAAATGCTTTGGAAATTTTATATAAACATATACATTCTATACAACATAGTAATTCCACTT
>NW_008345687.1:2144771-2164547 GCF_000622305.1 Nannospalax galili | reverse complement strand
ATGCTTATTACAAGTTTGTTCCTAATTCATAAAAGCTGGGAAAATCCCAAATATTCTTTAACTACTGAGTGTATAAACAAACTTGTACAGCCATTCATAAAACAACTGAGGCATTCAAAGATGTGCAATTCCTTAAGCAAAGTGAAAACAGCTAGATTTACAAGGCTACATTCACTTAGCATAGTGGATAAGGGAAACACACAGGACCAGAAACCATACCTGCCAGGAGCCAGGTGGCAAAATGGGTTATATAAAAGAATGAGGACAGGTGAGGGGAGAGGTGATTGAACTGCAATCATCAAACCTCATAAAAGTGTACACTAAAAGGGATGAATGTTCCAAATGTATATTACATCTCAATAAATTCAACTATCTTCCTCTGAGTGGCACATACAGACTTAGGACTCTATATAAATCAGGAGTTTGCACATACTATTTCAAATCGGTTAATCAGAAATAGCAGTATATTTTTAGTGCTAATGTCCTAAGAATGTCTGAAAGAACAGCAACCAAATGGTCCCAGTGATGCCTCTTGGAGAAAGGCCAGGGACTTTCATTTTAATTCTTCCTATATTATTTTTGCCATATACATTTAAGGCATTAAGCAAAATATTTTTTAAAACTGTACATAATTGATTTGTCACATGACTTCCTTTGTAAGTAAATAATTTCAGTATAGTGTTAATTTTTTGCATGTATCATCTTCATTCTGTAAAATGACATGAAATAGTTAGAAAATGAAATCAACTTTGGACATACTACATTATATTTAATTTGTTATCACGGAATAGTGTGTTCTCTTAGGAAAAAAAATTGCAACTCAGGGACTTTATCCATACATAAATAAAGCTCACTGTAAATTCAGTATTGTTCATCTGCTGGTTTAAAGATGAAAGCATCCAGTTTAACTTGAAAGGTCATTTGTCACCTACCAGGGAACATTAATGTTCTATTGGGTTCTGTTGCTCCATTTACTATACCATTAGGTTTACTTATGGGGAATTTTGCTTACATCTGCAGTCTCATTAATGCGTTTAACAAACCTCATTTTGCTGAGTCAGGTAAGAGGTACCCTTGTATCATGCACACAGTGGGAAGTCAGCATTTTCTTGATTATCTTCTGCGGCCCGTTAAGTTTCTAGGTCTGTTCTTACCCTCTCCAGGAAAATAAAAAAGCTGAGAGGAAAACTTACTGGGCTAGGCTGACTATTGATTTATGTCTATAATATTAGGGAAGTTTCTGTACAGAAAGGGAGTAATTCCTGATCATCTATCTGGATTTTCATGGACAGCCTTGTTTTTCAATATGCTAGTCTATTTTCAGAGTGCAGATTTCAGCTTTTGGACTTGAAAACAGAGTTGCAATCACTGTGGTGTGGTACAGCACTGCAGCAGGACCTGTGGGTGTTCACCCAGACTGCCACCAGGGCTATATTAAAGAACTCTGCAAAAGAGCTGACCAAAAACATCCCCACAACATCTTTAGCCACTACATGGGAAATAAATACTTTGGCAGGTCCAGGAATGATTTTAACAAAATAGTATTCATTTCTGAATACAGGATCAATATGTATCCAACATTGAAAATTTGAGGAATGTGTTGAAAATTGAAAAAAAATAATCTTTAGTTCCATACCCCAGAGAGAATCTCTGTTTTAATGTGTTTCTTTGCAGTCCCTGTTTCAGTATAAATTGGGACCATATCTCATATGTTTTATGATTCTACTAAGTTAACATTTATAAGTCGGCAAGTTCCACTCTAATGAAATGCTACTAAAAAGTAGGCTCTTATGCAATATATACATTTCCAAATGTCTTCAAATATTTTGATTTGGGAATATTTTACCTGGTTCCATTTTGTTTTGCAAACAATCAGTGAAACAAAAATTCCAAATAAACTTTTGTGATTATTTCATCTAAAAGATGAATATACATAAAATCAAAAAATAATATTTTTAGGACTCTGAAGTTCTTCTAGCTAAGCTGGATATGAAGTATTCAATTGGATATGAAGATTAAATCTCATTTGTCACTCTCTCCCCCACACAATTTATGGATATTATAATTTATAGTCATTTTCAACCTGGGAAATTAAGATTACATCTTTGAATTTGTTTTCCTCCTTGAATATTAATGAAATTAATCCTTTTCATATTACTGGCAGTTTTTCTTTCTCTGTTTATGTACTTTCTTCATTTTCCTCTGGAACTGTCTGAAAAACCTAAAAAAACAATTAATTGAGGGGAAATTTTAGTATAGTAGTGAATACAAGAGTTAAAGTTTCAGATATTTCTACCCTCTGATTATACTCAGTAATTTTTTTTTGCAATGTCTATCTTGTTTTGGAGCTGCTGATTTTTATTTTATTTATGATGGTGTGACACTAATCAAAACTAGAATGAGCTGTCAGAAACACTGAAAGTTACTTTTTACAGTGTGACTTGTGCCTTGAATGTAGAGCTCTGAATAGCTTGTAACTTCAGGGGCTGAATTTTTAGTCTTTTTAAGCATCTGAGACATATCAAATGTGTTATGCATATTCTCTTTAATCTTCATAACATCCCTTGAGGTACATTATCCCTCTGTCACTAGTGTGAAGTTTTTTTTTTTTTTTTTTTTTTTTTTTTTTTTTTTTAAGAGACCTGCAGTACTCTCTCAGGCCACAGGGTTCTGGGAGTGGCTCAGGATTTCCACAGTGGGTACAGAGTTTTCCATAGCACAGGGTCTTTTTAATACACCTGGCTGAATTCTGACAATTTTGAACTCAAAAACACAGCCACAAAGATAGGGCTTTTGTTTGTCTTTGTTGCAGTTTTTTCTGCCCACTTCCTTTTGTTTTGCATTGACTTTCACTGGAGCAGCAGCAGAATGTAGGCCAGGCGGCCCCAGGCTTTGCTTTTGCTCTGGCTAATATGAAGTCTTTGAGAATTTTCAGTTTTATTTTCTCTCTTATGTTCTCACTTTC
Organism: Nannospalax galili; assembly: GCF_000622305.1. NCBI lineage: Eukaryota > Metazoa > Chordata > Mammalia > Rodentia > Spalacidae > Nannospalax > Nannospalax galili. The sequence goes on along the minus strand of NW_008345687.1, from coordinate 2,161,582 downwards.
ACGCTTTGACATATGTTTGTATAGCTGTAAGCATGGGGCAGTTATTCTGTTGAAGAACACTTTGATAGACAAAGGAACCAAGAGAAGCCATGTAAGCGCCTCTTCTGAAGTGACTGTGCTAATCCCTAGAAGTCTGAGAATTACATTTTTAGAAGTATTTTAAAAAATTATGGATTTGAGAAGTTCACCGCCCACTCATCAGCTTCCACTCCCGCCCACTTTTTCTGAAGACGGGGGAGGTGCTGCTGCTGCCCCTTTTTCTTGCACAGTATGAATTCTTCAGAGAAACCAGGCTAGATCTTTGAGTGACGGGGCCAATGCTGGAAAAGACAGTTGGGAGATCTCTCTCTCTCCTCTCTCTCTCTTCTCTCTCTCTCTCTCTCTCTCTCTCTCTCTCTCTCTCTCCCTCTCCCCCCCTTGTTCTTCTCCTTTCCACTTGTCCCTTGCCACTATTTTTAGCTAGATCAACTTCATACTTCGATAGCTCTTTTATTTCTAGAACTGTCTATTCTTTACCATATATGATCTGAATTGTGATGAGAGAATTTTTGATAAGTAAGCCCCTGAGAACTACTGAGGACTTTAAACTTTTTTTGCTACCTTCACTTTAAACTTGAGGCAGTTATGTCTTCTCCCTGTGCACTCTTTTAGCCCTGGGGTAACTATTGTTCGCTTACCTTTCCTTTACAATTTTGATTGCTTTTAAGAAAGTCAGAGATTCGCTGTTTTTGTCATCAGCTTGGTATCTGATGCCGGCTTCTCAAATCCACTGCAAGTGCTATACACACACTCCTGTTCTTCACCACTAAGCCAGCCCTCTGTGGTCCTCTTCCATTAGATTCTTGGCTTCTCTACTTCATTGGAGACTGAAAACATCATAAGCAGACGTTTGTGATTTAAGAAGACCTCCAGATTATGAGTTCTGATGGCTGGCCTTTGTCCGAGGGAATTCTCTGGAACACTTCCTGGGCTGGCTCAGGATGGCAGCTCCTAGCATTTCTGGGAGTATCCTTACTCATGTTGTGCAGTTGCTACTGAGGCAGTCATCTGGACAGCTGCAGAACCCCAGACCTGAAGGGAACATTAAGCATCATGTAACTGAATATTTTCTTGGAGTGGTTAGTTGAAGACACAATCTTCCAAGACCATGTGACTAAAACTAGAAAACTAGAATTAGAACCCTGAATTCCTAACTTGGCTGTTAACTGCTCTGGCTGGGTCAGGACTCTTGCAATATTTCTTTCTTTACACAGGTTCACGTCTCCATGAAACATCTTATGTTATTGCTGGAAATTGCATCCTGCCAGAGTTGATTTTAATTGCTATTTTCCATGGAAACAATATTAAAATTGTATGTTATATTCCTGATCAAAGATTTACCAGCAATTAAAGCAGATACGATAAGCAATATGTCAAACACAGGTCTGAGATAATTTTTAAAAAAACGTATACTAGCCTCTAAACCCTGGTAACCCAACCTAATAAATGTGTAGGCTGATAAAAATATACTGCTAAGATTTGTGTGCCATTCCTGATGGAGACACCACCAGGCAAATTTCCAGCAGGTAAACATCTGTATAGTTTAAGCTCACTGAGCAAGGAAGGCTCAGAAGCCTCCCTCCATGAGGAAGTCCCCTTTTAGGAGGTATCTGGTCCGCCATCACTAGCTTTCTTCGTAGCTTGGAGGGGTGGCTATTATTATTTAGCCTTTTGCAGTTTTCCAGAATATTTCATATTGAGCAAAAATAGTGCCATAGAAAATTGGCACTTCCGCTAGAGTCACCATTTCCATATGGAATGTGGCTTGTTTGTGAATAAAACATGGGTTGGATTAAGAAGGGGTTGGGACACCCCAGCTCCACTTTCTGATAACATAGGCAACCCCTGATGAACAACTTTATTAGAAAAAGACAATTAAAAGCAACATAAAATCATAAAAAACAAATATTTTTTCAGCATTTGAAAATTTCCAATGATATCCTTAGTAAACACAGTCCTTAATTCTGAGATGCATATGTGGCTTTGTCTGGTTGGTAGAATAACCCGGAGGGTGAGACTTTCCAATGGAAAAGCACATGCTATTCATATTGCAGGGATAAATTTCTAGACAATCTAGGTATGATTTCTTATTTTGAAATTTCAACCAAGCTGAGGGTGAGAGATTTTAATGTTTATGTTAAAGAAACACGAGTTTAAAAAAAATACTTGAGAGGTGGGGATGTAGTTCAGCTCAGTGGCAGAGCCCTTCCTTAAGTTTGAGATTTCGGGTGCACTTCTCAGTAATGCGAAAGAAACAGGAGGAAAACAAATCAAACAGACCAGTGTGTAAAAAGTTGCCCAGTGGCCTTGCGTTCTACCTCTGCGGCCACTAGGTGGTACCTGGGTGACCCCCGAAACGAAACTATTCTTGGAGCCTTGGAAGGCCTGAACATTGCGGCCACGCAGGCCTGCGGGGCGGGAACGCGAGCGGCGAGGGCTGGGCAACGGGTTGGGAGTCTCTTCCAGCTGGAGAGTGGGCGTGACAGCCGCTGACAGAGAGAGGGTAGACGAGGCACTCCAGGCGGCTGGTGGGCGACGGCTGCCAGTTCCCCGGCTGTTGAGGTTTTCCCCTCAGTCCGAGCCCCCCCGCCCCCACACAGGGGGCGGGGCCGCACAAGGGGCGGGGCGCACAGGCGGCGGGGCCGCGCGGGGGGCGGGGCCGCGCAAGGGGCGGGGCGCACAGGTGGTGGGGCAGCACAGGGGGCGGGGCCGCACAGGTGGAGGGGCATCACTGACGGAGACTCAAGGGGCGGGGCCGCACGAGGGGCGGGGCGTCGAGGAGAAGAGCCTCAAGGGGGCGGGGCCTCACGGGAGTGGAGCAGGCTAGAGCTGTTACCCAGGTCTCGCCCAAAGGAAGCTTTCCGGCTCCCTGCCCAATAGCCTGCCGGGTAACGGCCCTCGCCCCAGCTCGGCGAAGCAGTGCCCCACTTTACTGTCCCAACATCCGGCCCTCAGGCACGCGCGGTTTAGCACCATGTCCTAAAGCCCTTTAACCTGCCGGGCAAAAGTCCTTTAGGATGAGCCATTTCTCTCTCCTCTCTCCCTCGCTGCCTTAACCCAGGCTCGGCCTGTAGCAAAATACTCTACTGATTTGAAAACTTTTTTAATGCTTAACAATTTATTTAAAGTAATTCACTCATTACCTGCTAAAGAGATTTGTGTATTTCCTATAATGTGGGTGATCCATATCCAAATTCCATATAAATGTAAATATTCTCTCCAAACTAATAAGCTGGAAGAAAATACTGAATAGTTAGAACAGGACTGGATGGACGATTTTTCAAGCTTTAATATCAAGGAATTTCAGAGTCAAACACGGAGTTTACATTCTTAATATTGCTAAGATTTTAATGAGAACATTATGTGTAGCCAGATGTTAATTCCATAGAGAGAGAATTGGAGAAGCTGTTAACAATAGTCATTTTGGGGTTGTGGAACTAGGAGCAATTGTCTCCCTTCTTTATTATGTGGATTATTTGACTTCTTTTTGACAAGGAGAAAAATACTCTTTTAAAAAACAACTTGAGCACTTGGCTAGCATTCAAGAGGATGTGAGTTCCACTTCTAGCACAGCAGGAAACAAGCAAACGACAGAATGAAGATAACATGTTAAGAGAAAAAGCAGTAAATACGAAAGCGGGGAAATGAGAAAGGAGTTCTATCTTTACCCAGAAAGGAGTTCCATCTTTACCCAGACCCTTTTCAGATTAGAAGAAAAATGAAGATTCACACAAGAGATAAACACTGTAGACAAAAATTTCACCCGAAAGGAAAACCAAATGAAGTATTTTAAAAAGGTTTAAGTCCTTTGTTTAGGAATGAAGAATACAAGGTACAAGTTTTACGTGCTGTCTTATTAGGATGAAACACCTAATGCTGATAGGTGTACCGTGAGGATGGGTAAAGACCAATGGACATCTTAATGGGAACAAATCTGGAAAGCTATTTCACAATAGCTATCAGGGATGTCTGATTTTGTAATTCCAGGTTGGAGACTCTTGCCTAGGAAATGAAATTTAGATAAAGATTAATTTACAAACATAATACAATGTTACTTGCAAAAATTGGAGACAAAATGTCTAAGAAAATGCTGTATGCTGTCCATTTACACTGATGACACTCAGTGTGTCCCATTAAATGACTGTAATGAAGACATACTAAAGGTCCTGATGTCATACTGAAGGAATGCAAAAACAACACTTAAAAGTTGTGTTTATGGATTCAACTATGAAAAATTCATATATATAAAGACTGGAAGAAAACACATTGCAATGAAAATAGAGGTTGTATGTCTTTAGTTCTGAATTCTTCTGTACTTTGCAATTCTCTACCAGTTTTAATTCAAAACACCTTTATTGAGTTTGTACCATACTGTGAGCCTCTTCTTGATATTGAAGATGTGGTAGGAAGAAACAGGAGAAAGTACCTCATTTTATAATGTTTTCATTCTACTGGGATAAGGAACTAATTATAGATTGTGGATATACCAAGAAAGATGAGGAGATTCTTTTTCTAAAAACAGTATATTTGAGAATTTCACATATGAGTATTGTATTTGCATTATTTCCATCTCTCCCAGTCTCTCTCCAACTCCTCCCATGTCCCCCATCTCAATTTCTTGTCTTCTTCTTTATTATTGTTACATATACATACATTTATACACACACATATATAATGCACTGAGTCCATTTATTGGTGCTCATATGTAGTTGTGTTTAGAGCTACTTACTTGGGATTAGATAACCTCTCAGGCAGCTATTCTCTGGAGAAAACAGGTTCTCCCTCAGCATCCATTGACTGCTTGTAGCTTTTCATCTTGAGGTGGGTTCCCATGAAATTTCCCCCATCCTCCTTGGTATGCCAACTGGTTTTGTCATTGTGCAGACCTTGTTAGAGTACTGTGTTGTAGAGATTTCATTGTTGTAGCTTTTCTATCATGTCTAGAATGTATTAACTAGCAGAAGGTGTCATGTCCTTCTGGCTCTTATGTTCTTTCTGCCCCTCATCTGTGATGTTCCCTGAATCCTAGGTGTAGAGGTTGCATTGTAGAGATATGATTCTGGCTGGGCTTCTCACGGTGACTTATTTTCTGCATTTGACCAGTTGTGGAACTTTGTACTAGTCTTTATCTGTTGCAAAAAGAAGCTGCTTTGATGAGTGGTGAAAGGTACACTTGTGTGTAAATGTAAAGATATGTATTTAAAGGAGCAGATTCTTGGTCAAGGGAAGTTTGTGGAGATTTCTCTGAGTTGGAGACATCTGAGCTGAAGAATTAGAAAAAAGGGGAGAGGGCAAAGGGAACAAGAGCCAAGGCAGAGGCAGAAAAGACATTATTTCCTGAAAGCCATGGAAAGATGAGTGGTTTAAGTTTAAAGGGGAGGAGGTTCAAAAGGTGGAAAGAACTCAAGCTTTTAGGCTGCTAGCCTATAGCAATTTTTGGTTTGCTTTATTCTAAATGTAATTGGACTCTACTGAACATTGGTATCCTCTTAAGCAGAAGACAGTAAGTCTTAAAAAAATGGAGGGAACAGTAAACAATCTGAGAGTGTCAGGAAATGTGACCTGTGACTGGGAATACTCTTTTCTTTGACAAGATGCCTTCAAATGAGATACCCCAGATTTGGTCCTTTCTTTCTGTACATGACAACATACTCAAGATTTGCTCAGGAAACTCTAGACAGTCTGTGTACTCCCTAAGGAAACAAGGATTTAGATCCCTCTGCACTGTGCTCTGAGGTCTTCACCATATGGTCCCCTACCTTTGACACAGATCCTGTTGCCCAGTGATGCCTGGCTTGTAAAGAACAGAAGGAGCAGGCTATCATCTCCCCATTTAAGAGTTCTCCTATATTTTCATTTATTCAAAGGGTTATTTTAACAGAACCTACACAACAATTTTGTTACAAACCAGTTGATTAGATCCTACCTTTCACTGGTTGATTAGCATATGCAGCATGCTGCGGGGTCTTGGGACTAACACTATAGTCATTTAAGATCGTTGAAAAATGAACCTTTCAGTTAATAATTATGCCAGTAAGCAACAACCACCAAATGATAATTTCTCTGTTAAGAAGTCTTTCAGTTGTTCTAATTGTTTTATGACATTGTGCCTCCATATTTACCTTTTCTGTGCTGAGTCACAATTTTGAGACTATAAGTACGCAAATAGCATAATTTTAGGCAGATTTAAGCTCTATCCTTTGTCATTTTTTACAACATTACTTGGAAACATTTTTATTTCATCAGGAAAGAATATGGAGTCATCAGATGGCTAAGGTATAGTACTTGAGTTGCTTTTGCTCTCACATGCTTGTACTGTGATGATGTGAGTACTATGGTTAAAGGATTAAGAAATGGCTTCTCAGTGTTTACTACCATTCATAGAACCTGTGAATACTTTCAGCTTTCCATCATCTCCCCCTTCATTTCCTTAAAACTTCATGATATTGGAAAGAACATACAATAAATAAGTACTGGGCTGGGTAAGTTGTCTTTAATATTGACTGCAGATGTTTTGGTAGATTACAAACGGATAGAATTATCTCAACACCTGAAATACTGGTGTGTGAGTTTGAGGGTACAAACCTTGCCTCCCATGGGTGCTTGTACTTCCAACTTCAGCCCTCTCTTACCATAAAAAATCCTAAGTTACTTATATCGAGGATTATGACATAAGCTCACAGTAGCAGAAGACAGAAAAGCTGGAAGGGTTTGTGGAAATCTCAAGATCTCCAGACTGAGAAATTTATCTGAGGTCTCAGGTAGGCTGAGGTAGAGGTGGAATTCTGAGTGGCTGGTGTGCTGGGCTCTTCCCAAAGTGAACACCAGGGCCAGAAGTTGAAGCAGTTCTCTAGGTAGGACCTTTCCTGACAGGGTAGTTCCATTCCTCCTGCGCTAGCAGGGTGAGGCTTCTCAAACATGGACAAAACTGACACTGCACAAAGGAACAATTTTTCCTATTTAGGTTCTGAATTTTCTTACATAACTCTGACAAATAGAATTTCTTCTTTATGACGCATGTTTATAAAAAGGCCTTTAGACCCAAATGTTGCATTTATGTACTCATATTTCATTAATATTACTTTCTTTCTCCATCTTTGTTGTTGTTTTACCATTAAGAAAGTCAAAAGATGGGCATGGTAGTAGGTGTCTGTATTTCAAGCACTTGGGAGGCTGAAACAGGAGGCTCCCCCAAGCTTAGAATCAGCCTGGACACCATAGCAGCATAGTAAGACAGAGTCTGAAAGGGAGGGAGGGAGAATGTGAAAGGCAAAAGTAGATGCTTTGAGGCTCTGGGGTCCCTTCGTAGTCATTAGTGCCAGCTGTCTTCACTTCTTTCCTGTTTACATTCAGCTTCTTGATGAACTTGGGTTGCTCCCTTTGTTAATTCAGAAGCTTACAAACAATGAAAAGATTATTCAACAAGTGAGATCTAATTAAAATAAATATCAGGTTTGATAGCCTGGTCTAAAATCAGAGCTAGGAAAAGAGAAATGGGAAGAGAAATGGAGTCAAATGCTTGTGTGTAGCCTTGGCTACTATATAGTTTAGCACATAGGCTTAAAATGTAGGAAATGGGCTAGAGAGATGGCTCAGTGGTTAAGAGCCCTGGCTGTTTTTACAGAGGACCCAGGTTTGCCCCCTAGCACCCACATAGCAACTCACAACTGTCCTTAACTCTAGCTCCAGGGAATCCAACACACTCTACTGGCCTCCACAGGCATTGCACACACAGGTGTGCTTACATACATGCAGGCAAAACTCATACACATAAAATAAAAATAAATAATTTTTTAAATATAGGAAACAGGTAATAGGAAGCCTAGCATATTGACAACACTATCCTAAGCAACATATTTGTGTAGAAAATACTTGCCATTTTACTGACATAAAGGTAAACACACACACACACACACACACACACACACATACACACACATACATTGTGGTTTGATGTTTTTCACACTTCTCTACACCAGGGTGTGCTAGTCATCACATGTGAATATGGATGAAAATTTACTTTCTGGTCAATTAGGAATGTGCACATCCTTTGGTGGATGTGGGTAACAGATGTCTTGTGGGTAACAGATGTCTTGGCTTTTACAGACTAATTGGCAAAGAGGGAGAAAAAGAGAGATAATTAAAGGGCTGGGAAGAGACACAAGAAAAGTACAGTCTTCCTTGTGGGAAAAGATCTAATAGACCTCCTTATTATGGGTAATTGCCTCTTTCTTCAACCTCATTTGCTCTCCTTTATCATATGACTTAAGTACACTGTAAGGGAAAGTATAAAATAAAGAATCACAAGGAAAGACTACTATCTCCCAACAACCAGATTTTTTCCATTATGGAATATTCTAGAATGACTGAGTCAATCAGCATCCCATTTTAAAAAACAAGATAGAAAGTCTAAGTATAATCATTAATGGCAACTTACATTTTAACTGGCAGCTTAAAGGTTCTGTGCTGGGGATGGTTGCTGTAAATATACTGTAATTATATGCCAAACGCAACCATATAGTGGACTGGCAGGATGAAAAATGGGAGTTAGAATGTGTGGTATGTTATTTATGCATTATAGATCTCATTTGGTTTGCTATCTGTCCCCTGTCCATGCAATAGTACTGCCAATTGACCTGGAGTGAGTGGAGCATTTAACAGATGTCTGAACTCATTACCATTAGCAAATCCTCAGTTTTGTCAGTATTTTCCATCATGCAAAATTTAAAGTCAGGTGTCGTTTTCTGTCTTCCTTCAAGTCTAGATTATACTGGCTGGTACCTTTCACCTTAAACTGAAGGAAATTTGTATAACCTGCTAAGTAATTAGTGAAAAATTGACATTATTTCTTGATAAGAAGTATATATAATTATTCTTATAAGGATACAGTCAGCAGTGCTTGGAAGAGAAAATATGGGGTGTGGGGGTTCTTAGAAACTTAGTACAGAATTTAGATGAGCTGAAAAGTGAAATTATTAATTCTAGATGCAAAGCACATGATACTGATTTTTTTTTATTTGACCACCTGTCTTGCCAGAAAATTGGTAGGTAGAATTTGCCTAAAAAATCCACTGTGTTTAAAATTTGATTGAAATAATACAGATCAAAATTGCAGATCTCAATCATTGCTGATTTATTCCTGTTAGTAACATTATCTTTTATTTACAGTTTATAAAAACTGGAAGGGTGGCCAGAATACTTCTTAAACACATTTCAGCTTTGGTGGGATAGAAACATGGCTTGTGTGTCTAGAGACTGTTACATCAAGTCAATTGCTTACCTTTTTGAGCCTCATTTCTATCTATTAATGGTGATGGTGACAGCCAACTCCCACAGTTGCTCTGGGAACTGTAGACTGCTGTGCATGCTCATGAGACCAGCATGTGCTTCATTGTTGAGTCCCTGATGGCTGCCTTCACTCAGTGGATCCACATCCCTTAGTTAGTTGCCCTGACTTCCCAGCTTAGCTTCTTCATGAAGTAGATTAAAGCGATTCTGATGAGCAGAGTGATAAAGGGTTTGAGGTGTTGCACCAGAGAGCTAGTCTCCCCACATTCAGCCCCTTGTATAAGAGAGTGAAGAATAATTAGAAGGGCAAGTGTTTTAATTATTGAATGTTTTCCATGTTTTATAGTATCAGATTTCCATACATTGTAATTTTAGAGTCCTCAAATGTTTCATAAAGGACTCCAAGATTTCTGAACCCAGTGCCCTTGCTCTGATTCATATCTAGAGGGTACAGGGGAGCTCAAGAGTCCGCCAGCAGCTAAGTGACAAGGCCTGGCCCGAGACCTTCCTCCTTTCCTGATTCTTTGTCTACTCACTGTGGCAAAAAGAAGTTTGTTTAAAAAAATATCAACTGCATTTTACAGCTTATCAAAACACCACAGGTCAAAATCTTGATTGTTAAAATTGTTATGTCATTACCAATTTCTTTCTTCTGCATTAGAATTATATTTTATTCCCAGTTGCTGGAAAAAAATGGAGTGGGAGAAAGTTCTAGCTTGAACCATGAGGAAAGCATGAGGACATTCATTCCCCCCTGGCAGAGCAGAGATAGGCATACTTCTTTGTAAGGTCTTTAAGTGGCCTCTGCATCCTGGTTTGCATAGCTATTCCGGTGTGGATTACAGAGATCATTTGATGTTTTACATAAGAAAACCAGTTTTACTTTCTACAGCTGTAGGAGAGAAAGTTATTAGTACTACTTTATATTTGCTATGTTCCAGAAATGGATATAATAGATTTACATAGATTAATTTACTCTGCAAAGCAACACTATGAGGAGGCCATTGTAATTATCACCTTTCAGATGAAGACATGGAGGCAGAGAGGGACCAAGTAATCCCAAAATCATAAAGCTTGAACAATCACATGTTGAAGGCCCTTACCAGACTGAAATGCTAGGGAGATTCCACAGTCAGAGACACTTGGGTTCATGGATGCTCATTTTGTGAGCTCCCTTTTATTTAAGGAAAGTGTCTTACCATGTTTTTAAAAGATTTCTTTTTATTTTTAATTGTGTGTGTTTGTACACTTGAGTGCAGGTGTGCATTGGGACCAGAGGCATTGGATCTCCTGGAGCTGGAGTTACAGGCAGTTGTGAGTTCCCTGGCTTGGGTGCTAGAACTTGAACTCAGGTTGTCCATAAGAGCGATACACGCTCTGAGCTGCTGAGCCACCTCTCCAGCCTCCTTGCCATGTTTTTTAATCATTAGATTTTGTACACTTGCATCTATGGAATTGTAGTCAACTTAGAATAAATATATCATTCTACCGTAGCATATAACTATCGATAGAGGGTGTTTATTCATGCTTACTCATTTATAAGTTAAATATTTTATGACTATAAAATGCATTCTACTTTAACTTGCAATAGCAAATTAAAGGCCTTAATTTTTTAACAGTGGTTATATGACAAAATTTTGGATGTTAAGATAATTGGGGGGCAGTTAGGATTTAACAAAATGTTCATTCAAGTCATGACACAAATATTTGGAACTGTAGTATTTAGAAATAATATGTCGAGAGGGGTTGGAGAGATGGCTTGGCAGTTAAGAGCACCAGCTACTCTTGCAGAGGACCTGGGTTCAATTCCCAGTACCCATATGGCAGCTAACAACTGTCTATAACTCCAGTTTCAAGGATTCCATTACCTTTTTCTGACCTCCGCGGGCATTTCACAACACAGCTGCACTTACACACATGCAGACAATTCACTCATACACATAAAATAAAAATAATAAATAGAATATTTAAAAAAGAAATACCATGCTGAAATACAAATCTGAATAAATTACACCTCTAGAGCCTTCAGACTGACAAATATTTACATTAAGACATAGGTACTGAAGCATTTGGACACATGAGTTTGTGAGTGTGTGTGTGTACTAAGAGGGAATGTTAAGATGGCATATGGTAGAAAACAGATTAATTTAACAACGTTAAATTTCTGGAAGTTTTATTGTTACTGTTATAGTCTATTGATATGCTTTCCTTTTAGAATAGGTGTGTGCATTAAAATTTGCCAGAAGTTGTAGTCTATATTCAAATGACTATTATTCTAAGATGTATTCTTTAGTAGAGAGAGGGAAGTGTAATGTTATCAGGGACTTAAAAGTACTTACAACAATAGCAGTCTTAAGATGTAAGGAATATAAATGTGACAACTTCTTTTAGACCCATAAATTTCTATAATTAGCTTTGTGTTTAGCACATTTATTTAGAAGTTTGCAGAAGTGTAAATGAACAGAGCGCTGGCTTGTTTGGTTGCACGTACCCTAACCTGCTTCAAGAAGCTATGCTAGATGGCTCCTCCTGTTGCTGTGATACTGTTTCCTAGCATTTCATAGGAGCTATTGATTTAGGAATAAGTGGGTGGAGCTTAAGAAGGATTTAGAGTGTAGATGAGGAAAATATATTAAATATAGGAACAATTGGATAAATTTAAAAAATATTAAAAGGATCCTGAGTTGAGAGGCCTATTTAATGAAACAAGACTGGAAAGGTGCATTTATTACATTTCAGAAGTTTAAACCTGTCCTCAATTTTTGTCAAGATTGAATTTCTATTCTCAAGTACTATGGAATGACTGTGTGATCTTTTGCATTTTGAAGCTTCTTACCTTATTCTTTTCAGGACTGAAGTGCGTGTGTCTTTTGTGTGACTCTTCAAACTTTACCTGCCAAACAGAAGGCGCGTGTTGGGCCTCTGTCATGCTAACTAATGGAAAAGAGCAGGTGATCAAGTCCTGTGTGTCCCTCCCAGAATTAAATGCTCAAGTCTTCTGCCACAGTTCCAACAATGTCACCAGAACTGCGTGCTGCTTCACCGACTTCTGTAACAACATCACGCTGCACCTTCCAGCAGGTGAGGCTTTGTCTCTGCTCATTTCAAATTCAATTTTACTCTTCGAAACCTGTAAACATGGTAGACATCAAATCACCTAATGTTTCTTGAGACAAGGAAATGTGTTTTACAGTTCTTTATATTTTTGACTGCTAGAATTCTCTGGAGTCATGCTGAGGTTGGTTTTTTTTTCTTTAAAAAATTGCATATCACTGCCAAAACATTGTCAATAGTATAACAATTTAGGGGAAATTCATCCACATGAATTATATTTCTTGATGTGATTTGTGGACCTAAAGTCAAACATAAATCTTCATGGATTATTTTAAAGGAAAAGAACTGAGATGTGTATCAAAGAAAGAAAAGGAAAAGAATGCGCAAAAAATCTAATCTATAGTGATAGAAAATAGACGATCAGCTGAACCCTGATGGAAGGGTGGGACCAAGAGAGCATTGCTGAATGATGGAAATGCTGTGGCGTTTTTATGATCATACGCATGTGTCAAACTTCACAAAAATGAATGTTTAAAATGTGTGGACTTCATTATGTTAAAACCCTACCTCACTAATATTGACGTTTAAAAAATGTGGTGTTGAGTAAGAAATGTCCCCCACAGGCTCAAGTATTTGAACCCTTGAGCTCTAGTTGGTGGTGCAGTTTGGGAAGGTTATTTAGTCTTCAGCAGGTATAGCCATGCTGGGGGAAGTATGGCATTGGGAGTAGGCTTTGAGAGTTCATAGACTTTCCCCACCCCAGTTTACTCTGCTTTGTGTTTGCTGTTGAAGATATAAGTTCTTAGCTTCTTGCTTTAGCAGTCTGCTGTCATGCCTCCCCAGCCGTTATGGACTCTTCCTCTGGAACCTTAAGCCAGAATAAACTCTGTCTTCCATAAGTCACTTTTGGTAATGGTATTTTGTCATAGCAACAGAAAAGTAGATACGTACAGAAAGATTGGTCCCTGATCAAGTCTGAGGGTAGAAGGCAGGCTTCTCAATAGTAGATAGAATTCAAAATTGAGTTGGGAAGGACCTACATTCTACCTTACTGGGAGCTTTAAAATGTCCAGCTGTGTAAGTAACATTTTGTCCTGAAAGAGATTTTGTTATTATCAGTTTTGTCTTATACCCATTATGACTGGCAGAACAAGGTCTTCTATATAAGAGGCCTCTGCCACCACCAGCAGGGCTTAGCTCTCCGCTCCCTTCATTTTTGTATTTTGTCATGGATAAGATTAACAACAAATATAATGAGCCTTGTTTTAGGATGTCTCTGGTTCACAGGTAACTAGGGAAGAAAGTGTCCATAACAAATCATATCACCATCAAATCCTGGAAATCTGTGTTGTAAGGCACAGAGAGGAAGTGTGATGGAAAATAAGTTTGCAGGTAGTTTTAGGGCACAAAATGGACCAAGAATAGTGTTTGAAGTTGCAATATGTGAAATAATGCTTAGAAAAGCATTTAAAGAGTGAAACTGGTAAAGAGAGAGGTACATGAAAGGATTTTGACATGAAGTGGTAAATGATACCAGACTTGATAAGTGCAGATTGAACTCCAAAATGTTCAATTACTTTGTGTCCTAGTTTGTTTCTTCGTTGCTGTGACAAAACACTCTGACCACTACCAACTTGGGGAGGAAAGGGTTTATTTAGCTTACATATCCTGGGTCACAGTTCATCAGGGAGCCCAAGGTAGGAACTCAGGGCAGGAACCTGGAGGCAGGAGCTGGAGCACAGGCCATGGAGGAACTCTGCTTACTGGCTTGCTCCCCTGGCTCCTGCTCAGCCTGCTTTCTTATGCAACACAGATCCACCTGCCCAGGGGTGGCACCACCCACAGTGGGCTGGGCCCTCCCACATCACTCATCAAGAAAATGCCCCTCAGACATGGCCACAGGCCAGTCCAATAGAGGAAATTCCTCAACTGAGGCTCCCTTAACCCAGGTGTGTCAAGTTGACACTAAAGCTATCCAGCACACTTTGTGTTCATCAATAATTTCAAACATTTAAAAAAGAAATGATACTAAATAATATTGAATTACATAATTATTTATCTAATTCTTAGTATTTTTATATTAAGATATATCATTTTTTGTTAATATATCTTTAACGCTTGTTTTTCTTAATTAAATTATGTGGTATTCCTCTTGCCTGTGCCTCTTGAGTGCTGAGATTCTAAGTATGGTGTACCATGTGGAACTTTCCTCATTCTCTCTCTTTTCCAGATTGAAAAAAACAAGTGTGTGTATGTCTGTGTGTATGGAGAAGCCCAAAGAGGGCGTTGTATCTCTTGGAGTGGGAGTTACAGGTTGTTGTGAGCCATCCACAAGGGTTCTGTGAACCAAACTTGGGTCCTCTGGAACAACAACCAGTGCTTTTAAACCACTGAGCCATTTTTACAGTGCTGTCTCCTCTCTCTATTAAACAAAGAAAAACAAAATACTTAACAGAAATGCATCAATATTCCTTTATTGTTTGTTTGAGATAGTTATCTTCTACTTATGACAAGTAAATTGGTTTTAAATTTTCGGTAGTTATAGATTCTTTATAAAATAAATATTTTTAGTTAAAAAGCCAGTTAGTTTATAAAAATGTCATAGTGCTTTATTGGTCACAGTGCTATTAATATCCCAAATGCTTTCTGATGTATTTAAAAAGTCTCTCTTGGAGCTGGAAAGATACTCAGTGGTTAAGAGCACTGATTGCTCTTACAGAGGACCCAGGTTTGATTCCCAGCACCCACATGGTGACTAACAACTGTCTATAACTCCAGTTCCAGGGGATCCAATGCCTTCTTTTGACCTCTGTGGGCATTGCCCAACATGCATGTACTTACATACATGCAGGTAATATACTCATACACATAATAAAATAGAATAAATAAAATAAAAAGTAAAAAAGATCTCATTTATGATCCTATTTTCCATTATTAGAGTTTAGATTTCCCCCCTAGTATTTCCTATGAAATGCTCATGATGTGGTGGTGTGTGAGCAAAGACAGCCAAGGGTGAGCCCATTCTGTTCTCAGAACTTATCCCCTGTGAGTTCTTTTAGAATTGGTCCCTCCAACAGAGAACTTTTTCTCTATTTATTGAACCAGTACATTCAGCATGATATGAGAAAGGAAAAGATGAATTTTGTCTTATTAGAGAAGGATTTTCTTTCTGATGCCTACTGACCCAGAACAGCACATACAACCACAAACAGATGTTATCAAGCTAATCCCAGCTGTTGATTGCAATGCCAACGGAATAATTTGTGGAATGTTGCTGCTCTCAGCAATGATGTTTTCCCAACACACACACACACACACACGCACACGCACACGCACACATACACATACACACACACACATTATTCTGGATCAGAGGCAAGGAAGAGTTATGAAGTATTAAATTTACATTTTTAGCTTGCAGAAGTCATTCCTACAGTTCATTATGGAACATATTCATTGTCAGGGCAAGGGTAGCTTCCTTCATTCATCAAAATGTTTTTGAGATTCATTGATGTCATAGGGCATAACCATAGTTTATTTTTTATTGCTCAGTAGCATCAGACAGTATGGATACATTACACTTTTAAAAATTCATTAATCTGTTGATGAGCATTTAGGTTGTTTTCACTTGGCTTACTATGAACATTTATGTGCAAATATTGAGAGAATATTTTTTTCTTTGGAAAATAGCTAGAGAAATTGTAGGACCTTATGATAAGCACATATTTAATTTCATAAATATATATAGTTACAGAACTGCTGGTACCATTTTATATCCATGGGGGAAATGCCTGATAATTTCAGCTAGCCTATATTTATACCACACTTGATATAAATAACTCTTTTAAGTTTAGCTGTTGATGTGGTTGTGTCATGGTACTTATTGTAGTTTTAATTTGAATTTCTCTCACATCTAATGATATTATTTTTCATGTGCATATTTGTCATTTGTATATCTTCTTTTATAAACTGTCTATTCAAATATCTATTATAAATTGTGGTTTTCTTCTGGTGGTTGAATTCTAGGACTTTCTATATTTCTTGTTACTAAATCCATTATTAGATATGTGCATTGTTACTTTTCCATTCTGTACTTTTCCATTTCTCTTTTGTTTTCTTGAAGGTATTTAGCACAGATCCAACAATTAAACATTTAATAGTTTGATTTACCTTTTTTGTTGTTATTTACATGTTTCTTATCCTAACCGATGACTCTTGACCCAAAGTTTATACATATTTTCTTTTAGAACTTTTATCATTTCAGTTTTTGCATTTAGGCTTATATTCAGTTTCAATCTGTGTAAAATAGCAAAACACATAATGATGAGGTAAAGCTGTGGTTTTGCTTTTTCCATGTAGTTATGAAGTTGTTTCAACATCATTTCTTAAAAGCACTGTCCTTTCCCTGTAGAATTATTTTGGTACTTGGG
>NW_008345687.1:2136723-2144190 GCF_000622305.1 Nannospalax galili | reverse complement strand
AGAGAAATATATCTTTTTATTTTGTTTTTTTGACTGTGTGTGTGTGTGTGTGTGTGTGTGTGTGTGTGTGTGTGTGTGTGTGTGTATGGATATATTTATGGGTGCTTTATACTCTGCAGTTGCTCTATGTCTTAGGCTACTTCTGAACTGTCTTGATTATTACAGGTTTATAGTAAGTATTGAAAATAGATTGTGTGACCTAACTTCTTTAGCAAAACTAAGTTGACTGTTATAACTAATTTCATTTTCATTTAAATTTAGAATACAGATTAATTTGAAAAGAACAGTCATGTTAACAATATTGATTCATGAATATAGTATGTTTTCCCATTTATTTATTTCAGATCTTAGTGATGTTTTGTAGTTGTCAAAGAACATGTCACACACATTTCATTGAATTTAGTGCACTTCTCAATGCTATTGTCAACGGTGTCTTTAAAATCTCAAGCTGTAAATGTTAATTTCTACTACATAAAAATTAATTGTATTAATTGATTTTTATATCAAGATTGCAAAAATAGTAGTAGTAGTAGTAGTAGTAGTAGTAGTAGTAGTAGTAGTAGTAGTGAGTAGTAGTTTTTAGACTGATTCATTGGAATTCTCTATTATCTGTGAATATAGGCAATTTTAAAGGTCTGCATTTTGATCTGTATGTGTTTTGTTTCTCTTTGTTTTGTTTTTGAGTGGCTTGGGACATCCAGTACAATGGTTCCTGGAGGCTAGAAGAGTAAAGATTCTGGCCTTCCTAAGAAGAATGCATTGTTGCTTTGTTTTATGATTTTTTTTTTTTTTGAGACAGGGTCTTACTATGTATCCCTGACTGGCCTGGTACTCACTGTATAGCCTGGGGTAGCCTCAAATTCATGCCTATCTTCTTGTCTCAGGTCTCTTCAGGGCTGGGATTATAGGTGTGTCCCAGCCATGCCCAGCTGTCAGTCATTTTGCCGTTAATTATGCTAACTGTAGGTAGTAGATGCCTGGTATTAATTGAAACAATTTTATTTTATTTCTAATTCAGTGAAAGAATTCTTTTAAACTTCGGTGGATTTTCAATTTCTTCAGGTATTTTAGGTTATCATATGATGATGGATTATATTAATTGGGATTTTAAATATTACCCATAATAGAGAAGATACATGTAGTCTAACCACTGTCTGTAAAAATGCTGTATATTCCATTAAATTAAAACTTATTTATTTAAGCAAGTATTAGTCTAATTTAGTGACATTGTATGGTAAATTTGTATAGTAAATGGACATTAAATTGAAAAAGAATGTTTGAGGTGATTGTAGTCACCTTGTGAGGGGTTGTGTATAGACAAGACTACTAAATGCCTATTAGCTATTATGTAGATCAGCAGCTATATGGAGAAAGGTTAGAAACCTTCAGACTGAGCACTCACACACCCCTTGTCAACTCTGCATTTCCATGTCATCAATGAGTGTGACTGGTATCGCTTCTCTGTCTAGTAAAGTACCTCAGTCTCAAATGTGACCATGTACCTTTTGAAATATAGACAAACACTTTGAAATATAATGTGATTTTTCTGTAGTACTTGATAGTGAGCTTCATGTTCATGGGAAAAACAGTAGAAGGAAAGGTCAGGAGAAGTTGGGTATATGTGGGTCTTTCTTTTAGGACTCCAGTGGAAAGGCAAGAGGCTCTTGCCCCACCCACCCCCTAGCCTTTCATCATCACCCAGACAATGGGCCATTTCTAGATAGCTGATCTGATGCTGAACTCAGTCTCTGCTTGCCTCAGGTGGCCCTCCTCTGTTCTTAGACCTTGTTTGTAATGACTAGCCTCTTGGTTTGGTTTTTGTGACAAAATTTCTACCTTGAGTATAGTTTGTGCCTTCTCCCCATGGGCTCACTGTTGGTGCCCCAGTAACACAGCAACTGAGGGACTGCTGACACTGTTATCCTCCTCAAAGTTCTTTTAAATGTTTGATTCTAATTCCCCACACCTTAGTGGCTTTCATAGTTTTCCATTGTGACATACAGAAAGAAACTCCTTTTATATAATTTCCTCTACTTCACATGTACGAATTGCTAGAACAAGAATTTTACAAAATATACCTTTAAAATCTATAAGGTACTTTGATTTTTGCTATTTCATTGAACTGAAATGCTTGTTAGATCTTACTAATAGGCTTATTCACAGTTTAAGAAACACTAATTGATATTTAAAGTGTAAAATTCTTAAATGGAACAGGTCATTTATTATTTTAATTCACTAGTATTAAAAAACTATTAAAAATTTTAGTTACTATTTTGATTTCACACATTTTTATTTTAAGTGGCCTCTTCATTTCAGTACTAAAATTGATTAGATTTAAAGTCAAATTAATTCAGATCACTATGACTAAAATTTAATTTAGATCATATATAAACTGAATCATTTGCTCTTAAAAGTACCTTCTTGTTTCACTTAACACATGGGTTTTATTTTTAGGAGTTAACAATTTTATTTGATAGAAGTAAGTTTATATTTTGGGAGAAATATAACACTAGAAATTTTGCCCTCTTAAGACTTATTAAAATAGGTGTCATTGGGATGTCATTGAAGGAGTGAGCTGCAAAGTTCAGTGGCTGTTCACAAATACTAGTTTGTTTTTTTTTTTAATTTAGAAAGCAAATCATTTAAAAATCAGTTAATCTAGAGAAGGATTTTTTTTTTTTTGTCTTTTTGAGACAGGGTCTCTCTGTAGCCTGGAACTCACTATATACACCAGGCTGGCCTTGAACTCACAGAGATCGCCTGTCTCTGCCTCCTGAGTGCTGGGATTAAAGACATGCACCACCACGCCTGGTGATTTGTTTTTATTTTATGTGTATGAATATTTTGCTGGCATGTATGTAAGTGTACTACATGTGTACCTGGAGACCAGAAGAGGGCATTGAATTCCCTAGAATTGGCATTATGGAAAGTTTTTAGCCACCATGTGGGTGCTGGGAACAGAACCTGGGTGCTCTGCAGAGCATCCAGTGTTATTAACCACTGAGCTGTCTCTCCAGCCCCATTTTTAAGTTTTGAATTTTAATCATTTCAATATTTTCATGTTCTGTGGGTGAATTCTGTTATTTTCAAATGTGCTGATTTATCCTCTCTGGTCTTTTTCCTTGTTTGTTTTGTGTTTTTTGATTGTGAATTTGTTTGGGGGATCCTTATCTGGAGGCAACTTTTGAAACCTGTATCTGAATTTGTTCCTCCAGAGAAGACTGGCATTAGTGTCTGCCAGGTGTCTGGGTGTGCCATCTATCAAATCTATTCTGTGTTTTAATCGGGTCTTTTGGGTAAACATAGAGAACAAATTCTTATCTAAGCCTGACTGTCCCCACATGTGCCTGTGGGGGTACATACCTGTAGGGGTACACGTTGTAAAGAGAACTTCAGAAAGAATGTTCTTCTTTTTCTGTTCTGCTTTACCTAAAGCAAAGGTTAAGGTAGAGGAATATATATTCTGTCTCTCTGTTGAACATTTTTTGGTCTGTTTTCAAGGTAATGCCATACCTAGTTGCCAGTTTTATATAGGGATCTCTGATCTGACCTTTCATGTTTCAGGACCATGTTTAATCTCTTGTCTTGTAAACTAAGCATTTGGCCACCAAGAACTGGCAAATACCTCCAGGGTAGACTGGCAGATACCCCAGGACTCAAGTGCCTGTCTGGATTTTCATTGTATTTTTGGCTGCTGAGCAATTCATTTATTTTTCTACCAGCTTAATCATAAAACAAAAAAAAATCATTTATATTTTATTTAGCATTTCCATGTATACTGTACCAAGAAGGGTGTCTGTGGACATCTAAAGTGGAACTTGGCAAAAATGGAAACTCTAAGATGGTTTATTTTTGAAATGATTCTGGCATAATTATCTTTCCATCTGGAAGAAAACAAGGTTGTACCACAGTGTCATACCATATACAAAAATAAATTATAGCTTGATTAAATATCTAATTGTGACATACAAAACAATTTAAATGTCAGAGGAAAATTTAGAAAAAAAGATTGTATGATTTTATAGTACGAAAACTATTCTTAAATAAGACAGGAAACTCAGATCTATAAAAGGAAAAGGCAACCATAATTGAGTACATGAAAACTAAAATAAAAATGAATGAAAAAGAGCATAAATAAGGCAAAAAGATAAATTAAATATTGGGTAGAAGTATTTGTGTAGCATATATGACTGAGAGATAAGTTAATATTTCAAAATAAGTAAGTAGAGCTTCTCTTTCTCTCTCTGTATGTGTATAGAGGAACTAGAAGAAGGGAGGGAGAAAGAAAGAAGGGTTCTAAACAAAAAACTGAGCAAAGAGCAAAGGACAAAACTAGAAATTTTACAGAAAGAAAAAGCCAAAGAAATTAAGTATTGAAATGATGTTCAACCTCATTAATAGCTGAAGAAATATAAATTAATGTAATCATATACCATTTTTTTACTCATTATATTAATGATCAATCAGTCAGGATATTTTGAACTCAGAGTTATCAGAAAATTAGATAATAACGTCTTAAATAATAAAAGAACTCATATGCTAACATGACTGGAAATCTGGATGTAGTCTAGGTTTGTGTTGCTTTTTTATATATTTCGTTTATTTATTTTAATTTTATGTGTATGAATGTATTGCCTGCATGTATGAAAGTCCACCCATGTTGTGTAATGCCTGTAGAGGTCAAAGGAGGGTGTCAGATCCCCTGGAACTGGAGTTACAGATGATTGGTAGCTGCAGGTGTGGATACTGGTATTCGAACTCTGGTTCTCCACAAGAGCAGACAGTTATCTTAACCACTGTGCCATCTCTCCAGCTCCCTGTGTTTCTTAATGAAGGCAGTGTGGCCATGTTGTGAGCACCCTGTTGTTTAGGGCATTCTTATGTAACTTTCTGATATTTGTAGCTGATACTTATTGACTCATGGGGATCTGCCTTTGCCTCTGACCTTTGAAGCAAATGTCATATTTTGTTCTTAGGGCGCTTAAGTTGCAAGAGAGGCAAATGACAAGAAACATGGTTTGCCAATAAAAACTGACTATATTTAAATGAAATATCCATCATCCAACAGAAACTGACTATATTTAATAATGAAATATCCAAAGTCTCTTTCTTGTAAGTTTAAAGCAGACATATAAGCTCACATCCTTCTCACAGGCAGACGTTAGGGTTTAGTACCAAGCAGAAAAAGAAGCCCTACCATTCCCAACAACCTGTAAACAGGGGCCGATTAACTGATAGACTTCAGGATCTGGTTTCTATGTCTGAGTGACTTTCTTTATTTTGAAAAAAATTCAGTGTTGCCAACTGCCTGGCAAAAAAGAAGGTATGAACTTGCTCTGAGGAAGACACTTTAATATCAGGTTCAAAGAGACATATAAACACCCTTTCAAGGACATTATCAGTACATAACGCTGGATAACCAGCACAGGTATCCAAGAACACAAGCACAGGAACAGGCAGAAAGGAGCACACAAGCAGGTGATCACCAGACAAAAACTGTAGATGCTCTTAGACTAAAGAACAAAAGGAAAATTTAAAAATATTTGTAAAGGGATCCATTGAAAAGGTATCTAGTACATGTGAGAGTAACAGAGGCAAAAATTATTTGAATTAAAAATACAACTGAAACTGAAAACTGAAGGAATAGGTTTAATGATTAGTATAACAGATGAAGAAAAATGATAAATTTGAAATGCAGGTCAAAAGGAATTGTTTTATGTACAGTGTGCAGAGGACACATGATAGAAAATATGAAGAGAGATAAGAAAGAAAACTGTAAGCGGGTTTAGGGTGAGTTTTTACAGGATGGTACAAAGGAACAGAGATAAAAACAAGTCAAATCGTCATCTGCAGAGCCAATAGCTCAGAGTTGACAAGGGCATCAGTCCACAGATCTCAGAAGCTCAGTAGCATCACCAGGACACATGGAAAGAAATTTGAACCTGACATAATGTGTAGCTATGGACACCAAAACAAAGGGAAAGCCAGAAATTGGCAGAGAGAAAAAGGTCAATTAAACTCAAACTAGTTATAGTTAAGACTAACATTGCTGCTCCAGTAGTAGAGAGTGAGATAAGCTGGAATTATGTTGCCAGGATTCTGAAAAACTGACTGGCGACACAGATTCTATGCTCAGCAAAATATCTTTAAAGCATAAGGAAAAAAAAAAAAAAAGAAAAAGTTTGACAGGAACAGAAATAGAGTGAATTTGCTAGTGACAGACCCCTGGTACAGAAAGTTCTGAAGGATTACTCTAGTTAGAAAAAGAGTTCCAAAGATCTGACCTGCACAGAGGAATGCCAGACAAAGAGGTGAAGAACATGTAACTGATTATAAAGGCTATTAACCTACAACAATAACAATACGCAGGAGCCTTTACAAAAAACATAAAGGGATCATTGCTTATAAAAATAGCATATGGTATACACCAGGAGGAGCCCAAATATGGTTAAAGTGTTCTGAGGGCCTTGTGCAGTCTAGGAGGAGGGCAGAGATTATTAAGCATTTTTCAAAGTATGCTTTCATGTGATGTCATTTTCGCATATACCTAAAGGAGAAGAAAACTGTTCCTTTTATTCTACAACAGGGAAAATGATAATAAAAGCAATATAGCAGCAGTCGAGAAGAACGATGACACACAACAGGTGTGCAAATGAAAGGAACCAAGTATATCAGTAATAACTAAATGCAAGTGATTTAATGTGACTAGGCTAAACATTCTGGTTAAAAATCAAAGATTATCAAGTTAGAGAAAAACCAATTCAACTAAATCTTCAAAAATATATCTAGGGGAGGCCGGGTATGGCAGCACACGCCTTTTATCTCAGCACCCAGAAGGCAGAGACAGGTGTATCTTTGTGAGATGGACGCCAACATCACCCATATAGCAAATTCTAGGTCCGCTGGAACTACAGGGAGATCCTGTCTCAAGCTCCCTCTCCCCTCCCTGGGGCTGGCGAAATGGCTTAGCAGGTGAAGTCTCGTGAGTGCTTGAGTGCTTGCTGCTTAAGTATAGTGACTTGAGTTTGATCCTGGGATCCATGTAAAAGTGAAAGACGAGAACCAACTCCACCAAATTGTCCTCTGACCTCCACATGCAATTGTGGCACATGTGCCCCTTCCCCTCATCTCTCTCTCTCACACACACACACACACACACACACACACACACACACACACAAATTAATTAATTAAAATTTTAATTTACTTTTTATTTATTTATTTACTTATTATTTATTTATTTATTTATCTGTTTATTATTGGTGGGCATGTGTGTGGGTGCATGCATGCCACAGTGCTCTTGTGGAGGTCAGAGACAACTGTAGGAGTCAGTTCTCTTCTTCTACCATGTGGGTCCCAGGGATGTAGCTCAGATATTCAGTCTTGGCTGTAGGCACCTTTATACACTGAGCCATCTCACTGCCCTCTAATAAATAAAAACATTTAAAAATTCCATAAAAATACTCA
>NW_008345687.1:2099330-2136515 GCF_000622305.1 Nannospalax galili | reverse complement strand
AATATGTTTATAGAAATATCAAAATTATTGTGATGTAAAAGATGTGCCTTATATGCCAAACAAATAAAAGTTTCACTTTACTTTTGTTAGTATCAGACCAAAAAACCTTTAATGCAGAAACGTTGCTAGAGGGTATAGCTGTATGGAAGAATGTGCGTTTAGTATGCCTGAGGTTATGGAGTGACTGTCTGGCACACACACTCACACACACACACACACAAATTTTGCATATTTAAAAACATAGTCCCTCTCGATATATATATATATGATATATATAACATATATATCATATATATCTCATAGTATAAGGAAAAATAAGGCATGCCCCTAATCTCAAAAGGAGCTTTAAAATACACCTGACCTGGTAACTCATAGAAAATTTTCTAGAAAATTACAGTTTACCAAATAAAAATAGTTTTATGACCTTAAAGAACTTTAATCAGTAATTTTAAAATGATCCTTTACATAAAATTTCACTACCCCAGGGTATCCATCAAAACAGTCTGCTAAGCTCAGAACAGATAATTTTTACCTAAACTCTTCAAAGTACACGAAATGACATGACCCATAGCTAACTTTGAGTATGCTTTGAGACCCTAAGCCCTAAAGTGATGGTGTTGAGAGGTGGGGCCTTTGAGGAAGTGATGAAGTCAGGAGGGTGGAGTCCTCACTACCAGGATTAGTGTCCTTATAAAAGAGGTCTAAGGACGGTCCCTCCAGGTTGAGAGAACATAACAAGCAGGCACCTATGTGAACCAGAGCACAGGCCTCAGTAAATACAGAATCTGGTTGTACCTTGATCTTGGACTTCTAAGCTTCCAATACTATGAAAAAATTTAATTTTTTGTAAGCTATCCAGAGCTCCTCAAATTGATAGGTTTGTATAATAGATTTTAAAAAGTTGTTAACAGGGCTGGAGAGATGGCTCAGAGGTTAAGAACACTGGTTGTTCTTGCAGAAGACCCGGGTTCGAATCCCAGCACCCACATGGCAGCTAACTCCAGTCCCAGGGGATCCCCTCTTCTGTCCGCTGCAGGCATTGCACTACACGAGTGCACTTACCTACATGCAGGCAATACATGAATACACATAAAATAAAAATAATAAATAAAATATTTAAAAAAATGTTAACAGTTGAATTCTTTCATTCAATACAATTTTATATCTTACTTTCCTTCCTTAATATTAAAAACATAACTCCTCCCATGTGAACAAAATGCATTTTGTTCTTTTATGGCTGGCTTACATTTCAGTTTATAACAGAAATTATTTCTGATGACTCTATGTGATATCAGAATATTCCTAGAAAAATAACGTTGATATCAAATAGTATCAAGAGCAGACTAAAATTTATCCATGAAAATTCACACAGCATAAGGCCAGAATACTTGGGCTAGATAGGCTGGTAATTTATAGGGTTAATTACGAGAGGAATTGTTCTTTAGTGCATGCTTACACTAATTACAGCCCTTCATATGGAAATAGACTAGTCAAAAAAACCCTTCAAGCTCCAGGCGTCTTTGTTCCTGTTCTATTACAAAAACATGCAGTGCTGGCTAGGGGTACTGGAGTAATAAAAATTTATCATTTTTTCTTTTTAGATTTCAACACACTATTTTAAAGATAGTATTATATATATTTACTAATTTTAAGAGTTATTTTCAATAAAAATTTAGGCACAACATTACAAAGTGAGTGCTTTGTTAACTCTCGCACAATGCTTACTTGCCTCTTCCATTCTTCACTGTGTAGAGAGAAAAAGGAAGGTCAATTATTATAGCAGCTGTGTGAGGTGTACAGTACCCATTGAGTAGGCACGTGTCTAAATTAGACTTTAAATCAAATGAAAGGTTTTCATCTGAAGAAAGATAAGCTGCCTAAAGTATCAAATTTATCAACTATCAATAATTTTAAAACATAATTAAAAAAACAAAAAAAAAATGAAGACTCAGGTAGAGATCATTATTCTTTGGGCAAATTAAGGCATCAATTCGTTTCTTTAAAAACATCCATTGCTGTTTTTGACCTTGTGGTTTTCTGTCTGAGACAGAATTCATTGCTGTAGTTAGAACGAGGTGACATATTCCTGCTGAGAAAGACTCACGGGACCCCTTGTGGAACTGCTCTGCTATCACATGAGCAAATCCATTTATAGTTCACTCTGAAGGACTCAGAGCACACCTGACAGGTGTACCAGACAGAATCCCCCCCCCCCATAAAGTGAAAGGTGCTATAATTTCGTTGAAAGTTCTCTTAAATCTAACTGTACAGAGAAGTCAAACTTGTGTTTTGAAAGTTTAATACAGGAGGTATTTCTCATCTCCAGAAACAAGTACACTGATTTAAATTATGGAATGTTCTTCATAAGGACATAATGGGAGATTGAAAGTAAAATTTATAACCAATTCTAAATTGTGGATTCTACGTTATGTAGGATTTTATGCCTTCAGTCATGTAAATACCATTATGTTTCACTCAAATCTGTTTTGGTGATTATGATAGACCATTGAACAAGGTCAAAAATGTGATTACCCCACATCAGTCTTTTCCAAGTGAACAAGCTGCTCTATGGAATATGTTAGTTCTAGGAGAGCTTACAGCAGCTAATACTTTAGGACAGAGGTGTATGACTTTGCCCTAGTCATCAATATTTTAAGTACCCTTCACTGAACAAGGCTGTCTCCGTGGAGCTGAATGAGCTGAGGAGACACTGAATGAGATGCCAGTGAAGGGAACTTCATTTTTCCCATGGAAAGGATTTCTTTTCTTTTCTTTTTTGGACAATCCTAACAAGTTTATTGGACTTGCTTACAGAGCATAGGATGGGGGTTTC
This sequence comes from Nannospalax galili, assembly GCF_000622305.1. Lineage (NCBI taxonomy): Eukaryota > Metazoa > Chordata > Mammalia > Rodentia > Spalacidae > Nannospalax > Nannospalax galili. The sequence goes on along the minus strand of NW_008345687.1, from coordinate 2,133,682 downwards.
TTTATAGAAGAGTGGATGCCCCCCCCACCATTTACGGCTGTCTTAGTAAGTCCATACTCATATATAAATCCTGTGATTTCCTGACAGCTGCACAAAATGGTGAGAGAGGTGCCTCATGGCATCCTTAGCTTATATATCCTTAACTCCTCTGCACATGCAGCTAAGGTTGTCTGATTGGGTGGGAGGGGTAACTGACTCCCCTATTGACTCCTTGAGGATAGTGGGAGGGTGGTGTGACTACAGTTTGCCAGCATAGTGGCTGGAGGACACTTCCAGGTGACACTCCACCCCTTCCTCTGGCTCTTATGTTCTTTCCTCCAACCTCTTCTGCAAAAGTCCCTGAGACTTGGAGGGGGTGATGGTGTGGGATGATCTTCCTTCCACTGTGGCAAGGCACTGAACTTTTGGGTCTCCGCATCATCTGTTTTCCATGGGCTGTTGGCACATTTCAGTGGGATTCTGTCTATACCATTTGGAGGCCAGATCTAGGTGCTCTCGGGTGGTTGAAAAGATTTCTTAAGGTGGAAAAAACCCTAAAATGTTCCCTGCATAATTGCTATGTAATGTCTTTATAAACACGTATCATTGGAGATGACCCATATAAAAAGGTTATCTTCTTTTGCTGCCCCGAATTTAAGGTAAACTAATTATGGAAACTATTTACATTTCCTTCTGACTTTTGTTTTCCTTTAAAGATTATTTATTTTTATGTGTGTATTTGAGTGTACACCACGTGTGTGGCACACACAGAAATCAGAAGAGGGCATCAGATCCCCTAGAGGTTGAGTTGCAGGTGGTTATGAGCCCTCCCCACTAACCCACATGAGTTCTGGGTCCTCTGGAAGAGCAGGGACCCTCAACCACTGAACCATCTTTCTAGCCCCCTTCCAAGATTTTATTAATCTCACCACTCTTTGAGAGAATGTTCTTTATACTGTTAGGCCAATGATTATAGTCTTCAATTCAATGCTCTTTTTTCCTCAAAATATAAAGGCATTTTTTATTTTTAAATTCAGACCTCTTTAGATGGAGCCCCAAGCCATGGAGTGGCTGGTCATTGCAATGGTAAAAATACTTGTCATGTTATTCTTGCCCCTGTCCTGTCTTGGTAGAATCTTTAGATTAGAAAGTCAATTGCCTACCCTGGTTCAGTTTGTAAGGTTCCTATTGACTAAAGTGCTTTTGACATGACTATCACTGTGTGCAGAAGGAAGCCCATTTGCTGCTATGTAGAGCAAAGCTTGCTGGAGGGACCTAACCCAGTGAGCTTGTGACTGGATCATTCCTGATGAATCTTATAATGGGCACTGTGAAGAAGCAGGCGATCATGGTCATAGCACCAGAAAGTTGAGACCAGGGTTGTGAGTATCTCCCTTGAGCACATGGTCCCATGGACATCAGACAGAGAAACCAGCATTATTATTTAGCTCCTGAGCCTGGAATACTTCATGTTCCAGCCCAAATGCAGCTGTGTATAATAAAAGTAACCTTTAATAAGAAGGTGAGTGATCAGAACACCTGATTAGCTGGGGTTTCTGCATCTTGTTGCATTTGCTCCTAAGAGCAGGACATAGGAAGTGGTGAGGAGGTAAAGGAGTAGAGGGCAGTCCCAGGAAGAGCCAATCAATCTCAGATAGCTCTGTATTTCAGGTGGGTGAGAGCAGCCACTGATGACTTTCACCACCACTAACTCCACCTAGCTTCCTAGGGCAAGTTGCAAAATTTGCTGCAATAAGTGGAAATCAATTTTCCCTTCCTCCCTTCTTCCCTCTCTTATTCCATCTCTCTCTCCTTCCCTCCTATTTTATTTTTTCCCTCCCTCTACCTTGTTAATATAGTCACCCCTCCATTTCTATGAGCTCTGCCTTCATAGATACAATCAACTGCAGTACAAAAATATTCAGAAAAAATTGTGCTTATACCATACGTCTACAGACGTTTTCTTTGTCGGTATTTCCTATACAATATGACTGTGACATAGCGTTTGTATCGTATTAGTTTTTGGAAGTAATCTATTGACAAGGTGTGTGGAGGAGTTGTGTGTAGGTTATATAAAAGTGCTATTCCACTTTATAGAAGGGACTTGAGTGTGATTTTTTAAAATCAGTCTCCACAAATACCAGAAGATAATTGTACTTATTTTCCTTGCATCTTATCAGTTTAATATATTCCAGAGCTTCTAAAGAGGAGATATTTGTGAGCTGGGGTCTCACAGAACTGGGTTGGTACTATTGTTTTTTTTTTCATCCTCTTCTATTTAATCGACTTAGAAGTGAAATGCCTTACTTGGTGCTGAAGTGCTACCCCAAGGCCACAATTGTGGAATGTTTTCTATCCTTTCCAGGAGCTGCCTTTTCTATGGACAGCACAATTCTACAATTTACCCCAAATCAGAAATTGTCAAACAAGCTCTCCTGTGATTATCAATTACTAAAATATCTTTCTAGCTACATTGTCTTCTTCAATAATCATCCGTTGGCTGTAGACTGCACTTTTTCTTCATTTTCTGTCTTATAAAGATTACAGTGAACCTTTGGTCTAAGGTATAGTTTTACAAATGTTTGCTTTTAAAATTGATCAGTGTTTAAGGAGTTCTTTCTGGATAGTATTGCTAGAGTGTTTCTAGCTTTCTAGCTGAGTAATCTTTTTTTTTTTTCTTACAAACTTGTATTAGTAAATTTGTTCACAAAAGCAGACACATTGCCCATCCATAGTAAGCATCCTGAGAGCGGTAGTCGGCACTAGCACAGGTGACTGTGATTTCAGGTTTGTTGACCTTTTGTCTCTATTAGTTGCCATAGACACGATCTGAGCTCTACTTAATAGAGCTTTACTAAAATGAAGGCAATCAACAGCTTTTAAAGGTCAATGTTTATGATAGCGGTTCCCAGTATCAGATATAAAACTAAAATTTAGCCATGTAATTGTATCCAATGATAGAATTTTATTGTTAAAATATATTAATATTTTAAATAGGTGTTTTAAAAGTAGAGTTAATTCAGAAGGTTAAGTTACATTGTGTCTTTCTTCGAATGCCTAGACTACCTTTGTGAGGACTTGAAAATATAGATACAACTTGAAAACGATCATTATAAAATAGATAACAAGATGCTTTTATAACAGCAAATGTTACAAGTCACAAGGACTTGGTTAATGATTTCTAAGGTAAAGTTGTTAGAGAACACTTTTAGCACCTGTTGAAGGGCACTCAAGGCCAAGCTCACCTTCCATTGCCTTCCTCGTGTATCTGTGTAACTTCTAACGCTCTCAAAGGAGTCCTGAAACACAAGGAAAGAAAAGTTGGTGACCGGTGGAAGTTACTGTGGAAGCAGAAGAACCTGGATTGTGCATCCAGAATCCACTTAACTTGAGTCTTTTACTTACTGTTAGCAGACTAAAAACTGTTAGAATTATGATGAACATTTATGAACACATTTTGGAGGAATTTGAGTTTTTCTTTTAGAATTAAGTATTTTTGGCCTATCATAAATAAAATGTAAGTATCATTTAAAGTAGTAAGTTCTCAAGTTTTCATTAGAAAGTAGGAAGTCTGAGGAACATTGGTAATTTGCAAAGCCTACTGTCATAGACACTTATTTGGAGTCTAAGGCGCAGGTGTTAGGCTCCTGATGATGGTCGCTGAACCTCTTCAGGGCCTGGATGGAGTAAGAGCTCTGTCTCTCTCTGTGTCTCTCTGTCTCTGTCTCTCTGTCTCTGTCTCTCTGTCTCTGTGTGTGTGTGTGTGTGTGTGTGTGTGTGTCTGTGTGTCTGTGTGTGTGTAGGGGGCAGTTTTTCCAAGGTTCAACGTGAGAGGGAGGCAACTCACAACCTAGCCAAGCTTCTCTCTCTTGATGTTTGAGATGATCTCCTTTGACAGCCTGAATCTCCTAAATTCTGTTGCCATAGTCTGTCAAATAGATCTCAAGGCTTATTAAAAACAAAAATCAGCACCCTTGTGATAGGACATGCATACAGAATTAAATTGACACTAAGGCCATCTCAGTGAGCAAAAAGGAAATGAACAGTACTCCAGCTTCAAGTGGCAAAATAACTTCTTTTGATAGCTACAGGAAGTGTCTAAAAAATTGGCATGTGTGATTTAAAGATGGCTACAAATTTAATTATATATTTTTTCCTTATGCATATGTGTGGTATACACATGCGAATGTATCCTTGTTCAAATGTGTGTGGGTGCACATGTGTGCCCTTGTGGGTGTGGAGGCCAGAGGTTGATGTTGGATATTTTCATTGATCTCTTTCCACCTTATATATCAAGGTGGAGTCCCTCGCTGAACCCAGACCTTAAAGATTTGGCTCATCTGACTAGCCAGCTTGCTCTTGGACTCCTGTCTCCGTCTTTCTAGGCTGGGGTTACAGGTGGGGTTAAGGTGGGCCATCATGCCCAACCAGCTACTACATGGGTTCTGGAAATCTAAATTCTGGTCCTCATACTTGTGTGGCAAGTGCTTTACCCACTAAGCCATCTCCCAGACCCTAGGTATATTTTTCTGTTATATCACATTAATTTTTCTAAAGTGAAAGGTGTCTTACTTATCAGGAACAAAACTAGAACTTTTAGTGATCCTGACATTTAAGAACTCCTTACTGATTATCTACTTTTATTAAATTTACATTTCCTTTTTAGTTTTTGAGATGCACTGACAATGTAGCCCAGGCTGGCCTTGAGTTCCCAATCCTGCTCTTTGGGGATTACAGCTGTGTTTTACTATACCCAGCTTCATGACAGTTCTTTTTGGCAGGGTTGTCAGCTAAGACCATCACCTCCTTGTTGAACTGGGTTTCTGGCTGGTCTCTGTTTTCATTCTTGTCTCCCCAGTGTCTATTGACAAAGTGGCTACTTGGAATAAAAGTTCTACCATATCCCACCCCAGCCATAAGACACCATGCAAGGTTTCCTGAGAAGTTCTTGACCCCATTTCCTTCTCTCTTTCCCTGTTTCCTGCATCCAAGGACATGTTTCTTAACTAAGTAAGCAGGTGCCCACCTTTGGGTCCTTTGCACTAGTTTTCCCCAACTGGCCCATACATCCCTGCCTTTCATTCAGAGATTCCTTTGTTTCATTATTTCTGTAACATCTCCCCAGAGGGGCCTTCCACAACCATTCAATGTAAAGTGACATCTTGCCATCACTCTCTCCTCATTGATTCATCCTTAAAGCACTTATCCCCTCTTGCCTTTGTGCTACTCAGCCCTCTGCTTAGCTGTAGGGATTTATGAGCATTTACATGTCCAGGGAGCAGGGATTTGGGCTCTTTACTCACCATTTCTCTTCAGTACCTGGAGTAGTAGCAGACATATCCCAAGAACATATCTCAGTGATTATTTGTGTCATGAATGAATGTACGAATGAATGGCTGACTGGCTGGCTGGCTGGCTGGCTGGCTGGCTGGCTGGATGATAGATGGATGGATGGATGCATTTGCTGTATGGACAGGGATGCTGAATAATGGGGAGAAAATAGTAAAAATAAAAGTATCAAGTACTTAGGAGGTTTTTTATAAAAAACTTTCCCATACTAGTGCTTTTCCATAACCTTAACCCTATCTCCCATAGTTCCCAGTATAGCTTAGCTGCCTTCAGCTCTGGTTTTCTTTCTCCATCTTTGCTTATATCATGGTCTTTGATAATGATTGTGGCTTTATACATGCAGTGTGGAACTGTATATTCTAGGTGAAAAAGTTTGGTGATTGCATTGGAGTTTACAAAATATTTTTTTTTCAAAATAAGTGTTTTTAAACTAATTTTTTCAACTTGTATACAACTTATGAATGAGTTTCATTGTGACATTTTCACATTATCTATTTCATAGATATATTATTATGCTTTGTGGTATACATCTGTAGTCCCAGCACTGGTGAGGTGGAGGCAGGCGGATCTAGAATTCAAGGTCATCCTCAGCTACCTAGTTCCACCACAGCCTGGGCTACCTAAGACCCTATCTTAAAAATAAAATAAAAATTGGTTTTAAAATTAGTACAAAACTTTCATATGTTTACTGGAAACAAATTCTAACAATGCATGCACGAATAAAATTATATTTTAAAAAACAAAATGTCAAAAATATATTTAAAAAGTTGATTTATGGTTCCATTCTTTCTTTTTTTTTTAAACTGCAGCATCACCAAATACCCCCAGACTTGGACCCACAGAGTTGACGGTTGTCATCACTGTGCCTGTCTGCCTCCTGTCCATAGCTGCCATGCTGACTATCTGGGCATGCCAGGACCGCCAGTGTGCATACAGAAAGACTAAGAGACACAACGTGGAGGAGCCGCTGGCAGAGTGCAACCTGGTAAATGCTGGAAAAACGCTCAAAGATCTGATTTATGACGTGACCGCTTCGGGCTCAGGCTCTGGTATGTGTATGTTTCCAGCAAGAAAACTTTTATTTAAAAGTAAATGAAAAATCTTTTTTGATGAAAGTGCTCAATATGAGCTCCACTAGCTGAAATGTTTCATGAAATGCATAATAAACACATGCATACAAATGCCTTTTAAGATTAAATGGAGAAGAAAACTTTCATGGCTTGCCCTCTGAAACTTTACGTGTTCAGATTCTCATTTTCTTATACCTTCAGGATTTTATTATTATTTTATTTATTTTAGCTTCCTTTTTGTCCTCTATCTCTTCCCATTATGATTGGAAACAGTCACTGTTGCTTTCTTGGTCCTTTTTTATGAAAACAGAGCAATTAAGATTATTCTATTTGAGACAGTGACCCTTGGGAAAATTTTAGTTATACAAAACAGTGTCCTTTGAGTGCATGTGTTTGTGGTTGCAAAGCAAACAAGGAACTGATCTAGAATTAAATCAATACTATGTTCTGAAAGCCTAGAAGTGAGAACCTAAAGGAAGCTCCCAGTATCCCTGTCTGCTTTCTGTTGCTCAAGGTCATCTACTCAAGGTTATGCCCAGGTTATATTTTCTTTCTCTTTATTGGACTCCAGACCCCTGATGAAGGAATTTCAAGGACCAGTCTGTGTGTTGAATAAAAGAGACTTTTTCATAGCACAAAGCATTTGCTGGGGACAGAGCAGGTCTTTTCCCTGAAATTGTAGGGAGTCCCCTCATCCCATCTGAATTTCCAGAAATCTTGCCAGCAGTTGGATTTTTAGAATTATGAACAAGGATAAGCCCAGGTGGATCACCTCGGAAGCTCTTGCATCTCTCCTTACTTTAGAAGGCTCACCAAGGTCATTACTCTTCAGGCAGGCTAGCACCTGCCCATAATCTCAGTGCTAGGGAGGATGAAGCAAGAGCCTTGTGAGTAAGAGCACAGCCTGGAATGCATGGCAAAATCCTGTCTCAAATAAAATGAAACAAACAAAAAAAAACCCTCATTATCCAAACCAGTTTTGAAGAACTCCCTGTTGGAGGCTGTGAGTAGCATCCAGGCAGGCATGATTAATAGAGGCAGGTGATAGAGGCACCCCATTCACATGAGTATCCATATTTAACAGGAAGTGCTCTGGATTCACCAGAAAAGAGTGCAATTTCACTGACCAGAAAAGTCCCACTGTCTACAGCACTACTCTAGCATCAGGTGGGATATTGTAAAGAGGAAACCAAGAGAGAAAAATTTTGCAGTAGCAAAGTTTATAAACCTGGAATCTAAATTATGTTATTGTATAGAAGACTCACATTTTTTCTTAAAAGCATTGTTCCTTGGGATTAAAACTCTGGTTCTTTGGATGCTACAATTTTTTTAAGACAGGTTCTCACTATGCATCCCAGTTGGCCTGGAGCTCACTATGTAGACCATCCCTGGCTGGCCTTGATCTCACAGCAATCTGTCTGCCTCTGCCTCCTGAAAGCTGGGATTAAAGGTGTAGACTAACTCACCTGGCTTGGATACTGCATTTTGAGATCTTCTGTGCTTAAGTTTTTGAGTACTGGCAATATTCTACATACAAAGAAGTCTGATTTATGCTAAATTCTGGAAAACACATTTCTATATAATATTCAAATGACAGATTAGCTACCTATCTAATACCCACAAAAACATTTTAGTCCACTTGATGATGTTACATAGTGTCTAGGTTGGCTTTTATTGTCAACTTGACACAACATAGCATCATCTGAGAGAAGCATCAACTAAGGAATTTCCTGGGTCAAGCTGGTCTATGGGCATGTCTGTGGGGTACTGTCTTGACTAGTAATTGATGTATGAGAGCCCAGCCCACTGTGGGCAGTACCATCCCTCAACAGGTCATAAAGAAAGCTTGCTGAATATAAGACAGGAAGTGGGCCAAAAAGCAACATTTCTACATCGTTCTTGCCTCCAGGTCCCTGTCTTGATTTCCTGTCCTGACTTCATTGGTAGGTTGTGATCCTGAAGTATAAGCCAAATAAACTGTTTCCTCCACAAGCTGCTTTTGGTCAGAGTGTTTTATCACAGCAACAGAAAGCAAACTAGAACAGAAATTGTTAGGAGGAGAAGTGGGGGGTATTGTTGTGATGGACCTGACCAGGTGGCCTTTATGCCTTGAACTGTTTTGTGGAAGGAAGGTGGAGGATTTTGGAGCTTTGTGCTAGAAAATCCATTAAGTACTCAGAACTTTATGGCTTGTTCTGTGGGCTCTTGGCAGATAAGAATGCTCAAAGAAATGCCAACAGTGGATGCCTAGCTTGTAAAGTTTCAGAGGGAAGCAAAGACTCCATTGGGGCTGTTTATGTGATATTTTAATGAAGAATCTGCGGTTGCTGGTCATCGGGGGCTGAAGAATCCGCTTTTATTAACCAGAAATCAGCATTGGTGACATGAAATATGGAAATATTTTCTCAGGGTCAGCACACAGAAGCCGTGGATCCAGGGGAGCCAAGGCTGTATCTCAAGCTTGTTGCCAAACTTGGCAATATCTAAGAGTCACCCACAGGGTACTAGGTTTGAAGGTATGAGAGATAAAGGATTGAGGTGGTATGGAGAGTAGTTATGGCCTGGTGCTGTATGGTAGGGTGGTACTCCTGAAGATAGGCCAAGAGAGGCCAGTGGTGAAGTGCATGCAGCCTCGTTGCAGTGGGAGACCCCAAGATATTGGTGATACTAGGACCATAAGACAAAGGGCAGTGGCAGATGTGGAATGGAACCAGCCTGAACCTAGGAAACGAGCTGTGTGTGCTATGGATGGCAGATCTGGAGAAATGGGGCTGCCCAATTCCTTTGGAACTCAGAAGATCATGAGTGAGTCACAGATGTTGAATATTGACCTACAAGATTTGGAATTACACTGCTGGATTTTAGTTTGCTTAAGTGTCACTATTCCTATGCCACAGTTCTTCCCACCTGGAATACAAGAGTGTTTAGTTTGTTTTTGATTCTACAGGAGCCCACAGTTAAGAGACTTTGGATTTTTAAAGAGAACCTTGACTTCTGGGGGCTGGAAAGATGGCCCAGCGGTTAAGAACACAGGTTGTTCTTGCAGAACAGCATCCCAGCACCCACATAGCAGCTAACAATTGTCCATAACTCCGGTCCCAGGGAATCCAACAGCCTCTTCTGATCTCCATGGGCATTTACATGACATGGGTGCACTTACCTACATGTAGACAATACACACATACACATGAAATAAAAATAATAAATAAAAAAAGAGAACTTTGACTTCTAAAATTGTATTGTATGTAAATAATATTGTGATATCAACATGAGATCTTGGGAACAAGCGTGAAAGGAAAGGTTATGGTTTAACAGTGGTCTGCTTATATGTCAATTTGACAAGGGGTAGAATATTCTCATTAGTTTGTATTGTCGACTTGATATAACTTAGAACCATCTGAGAGAAGAAGCCTCAATTGAGGAATTTCTTGGATCAGGTTGACCTGTGGGCATGTCTGTGGGGTTTTGTCCTGACTATTGATTGATATAGGAGGGCCCAGCCCACTGTGGACAATACAACCCTGGGCATGTGGTCCTAGGCTATATAAGAACGCTAGCTGAGCATAGTCCAGCAAACAAAAAGCATTTCTCTGTGGCTCCTGCCTCTAGATTCCTTCTTTGAGTTCTTACTCTGATTTCCCTCAATGATGGATTATGATCCTGAAGTATAAGTCAAATAAAACCTTTTCTCCCCAAAGCTTCTTTTAGCCATAGTACTTGTATATTTTATAGCTACTCTTTAAATATATTCAATATGATGAAGGATTTCTCCTCAAAATAAAAATAGAGATTAAAAATGAGAGAGTGGCTGTGTAGTTTAAGAAACAAGTCATTGAGCCAAGCCTGGTGGCACATGCCTTTAATTCTAGCACTCAGAGGGCAGAGGCAGGTGAATCTCTGTGAGACTGAGGTCAGCTGGGGTTACAGGAAGACCCTATCTCAAAAAAAAAAAAAAAAAAAGAAGCCAAGCGTGGTAGCACCTGGAAAGAATACTGACGGCGGGGCGGGGGGACCGCTCCTTTAATTCAACCCCCGGGGGGGGGGGGGGGGGGTAATCGTGGGGAGAGGGGGGGCGGGGGGGTGTACAGGAAACCCCTAACAAAAAAAAAAAAAAAAAAAAAAGAGAAAGAAGTCAGAGGCTAGTGAGATAGCTCAGTGGGTCAAGGTGCTTGTCATGAAACCTGACAACCACAGTCTAATTTCCAGAATTCACATGGTAGGAGAGAACCAACTCCTGAAAGTTGCCCTCTGACCACACATGCGTATGGCACATATGTACCACTGTGCACACGCACGTGAACATACACACACAAATCAAAAAATGCAATTAATTTTTTTTTAAAAAGGAAGGAGCCAACAAACTGGACACAAAACCCAAAATTTCATACTAAGTTTCTTGATGCTTTTAAAGTGAATCTTCAAGCATAAATATGAATTTGTTGGCTTCTGAACTCTTCCTAATGATTATTTTAAGACATCTGTGAAAGGAAAGAGTAAACACGGGCATAGATGATTTCTTTCTGCAGCGTAGAAGATTGAGTGTGGGGCCTTACACATGCTGGGCAAGTGCTCTTTCTTTGAGCTACATCCCTCGACTCCTTTTCACTTTTTACTTTGACACAGGAGATCATTAAGTTGCCCAGGCTAGCACTGAACTTGTGAACCTCATGTTTAAACTTCCCAAGTAGTTGAGAACACAGGTCTGCATCACCAGGCCTGGCTCACAGATAATTTCTTTAAAGACAAATTTGAAAAGCTTTAAGCATTTTGTTTTCCTAAAGCTGGTCGTATATGTTTAGCAATGACCCTCAGATAAAAGCAGATGTCTTTGATCATCAGAGAAAGGGTCTACCGCAGCAAGGATTTTGCCACAGAAGCTCACCCCTGGAGAGGAGACTGGGTTAGTTAGATTCCTCTCTGAGTTTCTTAACTGGTTGGAGACCTTGAATGTGAGGTAGCTTTGTCAGACATTATGAAACCAAAATTATGAAGCTTATCCTTGACCTAGTCAGAAACAAATTTCAAAAGAGGTGTAGAGCCTACAAAACGAAAACAAGCTGATGCTTTATTAGACTGTCTTAGAGAGTAGGCTGTGTCTCAGGTGGCTCTTAAGGGACTAGGAGTAAGTTTCCTTCTTTGTCTTATAGTGTAACGTCCTGGCAGATGGTGACACAAGCCAGATGCCAGTTTCTACAATCGCTGGTGAAATATTAAAATGAACGTTCCACAAGAGGCAAAGTCTACCTTTGTAGGTGGATAACACAAGGGTTGCTCAGATAAATTTTGGTGTTGGCTTTGAAAGATGCTGAAAGAACTTTCATTTTCACTGTCTCAGCTTCATTGCTCCACTGAACTCCGTATATGTTGCCTTTCTTTGTCCCTGGCCTGTACCACTGAGTGGGTGTTTCGTTAACTTCAGTTTGAAAACACTGTCTTACCAGTTTCTCTATTCCTTGTGTCAGTGATGGTGATGTTGATTGTCAGTGGTGATTTTTTTTTGTGAGCATGTGTATACATGCGTGCCTGTGTGTATGCAAGCTTGTGTGTGTGTGTGTGCGTGTGTGTGTACGTGGGCACAGTGTGGGGAGGAACACACTGAGATTAGATTTGACCTAATAATTGTTAGTGTCACTTTAATTGTATAATCAAAAGCAACATTGACTGTCGCCTACAAAAATACCCCTTGCTGTTTGCCGCTGGACAGCTTCCTACAGAGGGGATCACAAGTCTATCCCTCCACTGGTGACAAGACATTCCCAGTCAGCCTCCTGCAGCAACATACTCTGTTGAAGTCTGATTACTGTCAGGTTCTAATTTTCTCATCAATAAATGATGAAGTTGAACCAGATGGTTCCAAAGGAACTTTTATACTGTGGGTCTCCACGACTAATCGTTGAGGTTCATCCCAGTGAATTTATAATCTGTGCCTGTTTACCATGGTGGGTGGTTGTGGAGATGAGAACATTTGAATAAACAGTGGCTCATTCTTGGATCAGGGGCTTATGCCTCCAGGAGCCATGAGGTTGTTGTTGACCCAGCAACTTGAAGACAGAGACAATAACAAAGCTGCCTTTCTAGAATGAATTCATTCTGTAGCCTCTTTAACTATTTCCTTCTGATTTTAAGGTTATAGGAGTAATAAATACCCTTTGTGGACTTTATGAAAATGTGAAAGATGAGAAAGACGTTATCGTTAACACACTCTGACTCCACCATGTCGTTCAGTCTCTTTTCTGTTCATCAGTGAAGAGCAATATATTTGTACTTGTAGGATAAAATTTACTATGCTGTTTTCATCAACAGTGTAGCAAAAGTAGCTTCCTGTGTCATTTAAGAATATCTCTCTAAAGCTGGGTGTGGTTGCACATGGCTTTAGTCTGGAGGCCAAGATCACAAGTGGATCTTTGTGAGATGGAAGCCAGCTTTGTCTACCACTAGTATCAGTCTGCGTAATTTGTGGAAAGGTTAATATTAAGAGGAGAACCATCATCGAGTGTGCACTATGTCAGATACTGTGCTTAACATCCTTATCAAGCCCTGCATTATCCCACAAGTTAGGTGATATTTACTATCCCTCATTTTTCAGAGAATAAAGCTAAATCTTGGGTATGTTCAAAAACTGGCCCAAGACTGATTATCATGTGGTTCAGTCGAAAGAAGGCAGTAGGTCTTACTCATCTGTGATTGGAATATCTGGACTATATTTCACAAATTTTCTCATGACTTGAAACCCATACTTTTTATTTATTATAAATAACAATGTATTCAATAATTTTACATAAATTTTGTGCATTTGAATTAAATATTTAGCATAGAATTTTAGAAGTATAATTGCTATTTTAAAGCCAGTCTGGGCATGGTGCACATGCTTTAATCTCAGCACAGAAGGCAGAGATAGGCAGATCTCTGTGAGTTTGAGACGCTGCTATGTAGCCTAGTCTACATAGCAGATTCCAGGCTAGCCAGGACTACATAGTGAGACCCTGTCTCAAAACAACAAAAACAACAAAAACAACAAATTATACAAATATACAGAACGTATTTTATTTGAATTTCCATTCCACCAAAAGTATATTTTTGGTGTAACATGATTATCTTATTCAGTCTTTGAATTTGATTTCTTACATGTAAATTTTAATTTTGTTTTGAAAAAAAACACAAAGAATTTTTGTCCTCGTTGTACCAAGAACTGTACATTTTATTTTAAGTGTTAAACGTGGCATTACAGGGTAATTAGGGAGATTTGCAGCAGTTCTTAGAAATCAGATATCTGAAGCAGCAGACTTTGCCCAAAAGTTTTATTTGTGAAGAAGAGAATGGAAATTAATTACTTGGGGCATTTTGCCAAGCTTATCTTGGCATTAAAGTTTGTCATAATGATGCTTACTATTGAAGTGCTTGAATGTTTGCTTTTTGTTTAACACAGTGACCATCATACCATTTCTCTTGTGACTTTTGTTTCACTCAATTCCACCTTCCCTTGATTAGGTCTGCCTCTTTTGGTTCAAAGAACGATTGCAAGGACGATTGTACTTCAAGAAATCGTGGGGAAAGGTCGATTTGGGGAAGTGTGGCATGGAAGATGGTGTGGAGAAGATGTGGCTGTGAAAATCTTCTCCTCCAGAGATGAAAGATCTTGGTTTCGTGAGGCAGAAATTTATCAGACGGTGATGCTGCGACATGAGAACATTCTTGGCTTCATCGCCGCTGACAATAAAGGTGAGCGCAGTCTAACTGAGACCAGCAAGGGAAGATTTCACATCAGTGGTCACATGGGAATCATCTTTCTTTCAACAAAATACCCAGAAATCCAATTTTTGTGTTGAGAAGAGATTTTTTTTCTTTCCCACAAATAGATGTCCATAATGAAGCAGTGAAGGGGGCAAGTGACTGGAATGTACCAGGTTGATGTTTAAAGTATTAGATGACTGGTGCTGGGTAAGACCCAGCCAGCAAAGCAGGGCCCTCAGCTGGAGGCCCATTCTAGGAAACCCTGCCAGCCTAGGCATCACCACTGGGTAATGGAAAGATCTAGGGGCATTTTAGAAGGTGGAGGAGCATTTGGGTGTGTGGGGCAGTGGAGTATCGTTAGAAATTTTGAACAGTAGCTGTTTATCAACTGAGTTGGAAATATTTTGCTATTTTAATAACCTGGGCAGACATACTTATGAATGTTAGCATTACATCTGTGTGATAGGCTTTGTCTGCAGGGCTCAAATTTTCAGCAATGTTGCTTCTAGATTGTGGTAGAGTGGGATAAGCAAGGTTTTATTGGTGAAATTTACCATTACTGTTACTTTGAATATGACTTAAATTTGAAGTTTAATATTGAGAAGCAAAAAATTGTTTTTATTTAGTCCCCCGGAGCAAAACAGAGCATCACCCTTTTGATATTTAAAATCTTGGTGGGCATGGTAGCATACGCCTTTAATTCCAGCACTTGGGAGGCAACGGGAGACAGACCTCTGTGAGGTTGAGGCCAGCCTGGTCTACATAGCAAGTTCCAGGCCAGCTGGGGCTACCAAGGAGACCCTGCCTCAAAAAATAAATCATTACTCTTAAAATATTGTATATATGCCAGGGTAATTAAGGCTGGATATAAAGTTTGTGGATTATCTATTCTTTTTTTCTTCTATGAAGCTGTTATTCATTTTACTGCTTGACATAGGGAAATATAGACAAAAGTGAGCAAAACTCAGTCCAGTTAGGTTTTAAATTATAACTTTAATCAGACCTATGAAGAACAGTATAGAATCACAATTGTTACCTCATCCAAAAAGGTTAAGATAAGCCATCTGTAGATTGTAGTCTTCCACCATTGCCTGTGAAAATTAGAAACCTATGTTTGTTTGATCTAATAAAAACTTGAACATGGGAGTATTTGTTATTAAGTGGATGGCAAGAAGAGGCTCAGCAATTTATCACGTTTTGACCGTATTTATGTTTCCTAGTTCTGATTTTCAAGGAAGGAAAGAGTAAAGCCAAGATGAGCTAAGAGGAAAAGTTCTTCCCAAGTTCTCAGTGACACATACTTTGAAACCTCATTCAGATTTTTGAAAATGAGACATCTTGTTTCACCATTAAAAACTTATTTTTCCCTTGCTAATCTTGAACTATTTACTGCAATGCCATCAATGCAGTAGCAACTAGTTATATGTCTCATCTTATGTACTAGTTTAATCACAGTGCTTAATGGTTTATAAACTTGTATGTGCAAGAGTCATCCTTGTTTCCTTTAGTTTAATGGGTTTCTGTCGCATCCTTGCTTATCAGCCACTTTGTGCCTGATGCTAAGTGGTCTCTAATATCTTCACAATTCTTTATTTGTGTACCATATTCAGTTTTACTTTTAAACCAACTTTCTGATGGAGACATTGCTATGAGAGAGAGCATAGTAAGCCACAGGTTTCAGTCAGGAAGAGTCTAAGGGTGAGTTTAGTACGTGGGAAGGTCATTAGTGACATTTACCTTATTGTACTAGCTTTTGTATTTCAAGAAGTTTTATTTATCACTATCTGGATGTGGAGGTGAAATAGTTGGATAACAAGCAGCTCCTGAACATGCAGCACCTGTCAGGAAGGACCTTTGCAATTGTTCTCTGTAGAAATATTTTCTAGAGAATCAAAACTTGTTGGAATTGGCCATATTATTAGAGACACTTCATTTAGAAAGTTAAAACTAATTTGTCAGGATCCTAATATATGGAGAAGTGTTAGGCAAATTCCTCTTCTGCTAGAAGTCTTTTTAAAAATGTTGGATTGTTTTGATTAAATGAAATGTTTCATTTGAGGACATTTGGCTCTTTATATAAATATTTGGAGAAACTGTTTTGTTCCGTTTTGTTGTTTTCTGAGACAGGATCTCACT
The DNA here is from genome assembly GCF_000622305.1 of Nannospalax galili. Classification (NCBI taxonomy): domain Eukaryota; kingdom Metazoa; phylum Chordata; class Mammalia; order Rodentia; family Spalacidae; genus Nannospalax; species Nannospalax galili. The sequence goes on along the minus strand of NW_008345687.1, from coordinate 2,117,417 downwards.
CTGTAGACCGCTGCAGTTGGGTTGGCTTCCATCTCATAGTAATTCCCCTGCCTCTGCCTGGGGTTAAAGGCATGAGCCACCATCCTTCTCCTATAACCTCCTATAACCTCCTATTTTTAAAGGCAGACATCATGGGCATTGTTAGGGTGTTAGAGCCCTTAGGGTGGTAATAATAGTTTGGGTAAATTTGTTGTTTTGCTGGTCTTTATTGATATCTTTCTTTTAAAAAATATTTTATTTATTACTTTTATTTTATGTGTAAGTTTATTACCTGCATGTAGGTAGGTGCACCCGTGTTATACAGTGCTGGTGGAGGTCAGAAGAGGGTGTTGGATCCCCTGGAAATGGAGTTATAGATGGTTGTTAGCTGCCATGTGGGTACTAGGAATTGAACCCAGGTTCTCTACAAGAGCAACCATGCTCTTAACTCCTAGCCATCTCTCTGTTCCCATGTATGATCTTTCTTAAAAGCTTTGCTTATGTACAGCTTTGCTTATGCACATTAAGTTTTGCTTAATGTACAGCTCCACACCGAGGTCAAATGTGCCTCTCAGCAGTTTCTCCCACAATGCATCTCTCAGTAGTTTCTGCTATTCTGTAACAGAGGGAGCAGGAAAAGAACCATTCAACTGTTAGAACAACTACTTTACAACTTCCTGTTTTGATGGAAGAATCCACCATACAATATCTTCAACAGCTCACTGAGAACTTTTTTCCCTTCTGACTTGGGCTCTAAGCACCCCTCCTGAAGGAATTGACTTTGCTTTGCCAAAAGTACAGATTAACTTTAAATACTGACACTGGTAAGAGTTCTTCCCTTCTTTCTCAACATCTTCAACAACAAATTATGTTTTCCTGTCAGATAATGGAACTTGGACTCAACTTTGGCTTGTATCTGAGTACCATGAACAGGGCTCCTTATATGACTATTTGAATAGAAACATAGTGACTGTGGCTGGAATGGTCAAGCTGGCACTTTCAATAGCTAGTGGTCTGGCTCACCTTCACATGGAGATTGTCGGTACACAAGGTATGTATCTCCTTTCAGAAAGCTGATCTTATACTTTGTTTTGATTCTTTACAATTTTCAAATATAAAAGAACACTAAAGGAACTTTATTTAAGTTGGTTTTTGTCATAATATGAACCGCTTTCTCATATACCTGACTGTGCATGTTATGTTGTCCATGATAGATTTTTATTTCTAGTGGCTCCATCTTTGTCATTAGCCCCTATACCTGGAAATTTTGCTTTAGTGGCAAAGGCTGTATAATCAGAGACTGTAAATGATTTAAATACTTGTTTTAATAAGTAAAAACTAGTGGAAAAGATGTCATGAAAGAATATTTGACGCTTGTCTGTAATACCAGCACTTGGGAATCTGAGGCAGGAGGATTGTCCATACGTTTGAGGCCAGCCTGGGTTACGAAGTAAATTCCAGGCCTGCCAGAAACTGTCACAAAAAAATAAAGAAAATAATATTTGAATATCATACCTGAAGGCCAAATAATATCCATTGCCTTGTCAATTTATTGACCCAGTACGAAGTTGACTCCAGAAAAGTCATCAGTCTAAATGGGCAAATAGCTTCTTGATCCCTTTATAAGCTTAATATTTTGAAAACCCAGAAATTTTTTGTATATGTAGGTTATATTTATTAATATGCATTACATTAAAATTTCTCATTGAGAAATTTTAAAAATATTTGTTTACTTAACGTAAATATAATTAATTAATTAATATGAATAATCATATCCAAATGTTTGATCACTTTTTTAATGCAAAAACCTAGGTAGTGAAAATAGTGGTTGTTCTAATTGATTCTGTTGCTGTGATAAATCCCATGACCAAAGCAACTTGAGGACGAAAGGGTTTGTTTCAGCTTACACTTCCAGATCACAGTCCAACACTGAGGGAGGTCAAGGCGAGTGCTCAGGCAGGGGCTGAAGCAGAGACTGTGGAGGAGCGCTGCTTCCTGGTGTGCTGCCCCTGGCTTCCTCAGCTACCTTTCTTACACAGGACAGACCCACCTCCCAGGGGTGGCACTGCCCACAGTGGGATGGGCCCTTCTATTTAGTCAACAATCAGGACTTCTCCACAGACATGGCCACAGGCCAATTTGGTCTGGAAAATCCCTCAACTGAGACTTCCTCTTCTCAGGTGACTCTGGCTCATGTCAAGTTGATAATAAAAACTAACCAGAACATTTTTGAAAATCTCTATAATATCTGACTTATTGTCTTAATTTTATTACATGCTCTTCATTCTATTTGTCCAAGTATGTGGTTTTGGTTGAAGTAAGCACAGAAAAGGTGGTGTGACACAGATGTGCAGATATAAAATAGTTTTGAGGGCCCTCATGGATCTTTGGTTCTCATTTGGGAGCCACTGGTCTAGGGTAGCAAAATTTTGAAACTTGTTTCATTAGACAATATTTGCCCTATTGTCACGCATACATAGTGATTATAATCTTCTCATTTATTGAGAAAACTATTAGTACCTTTCCGCTGTCCCTCGGTGTGCTGTACCTTGGAGTTATGTGACGAACAAGACAAGTCACTGTCCTCATTTAGCTTAAAGTTTGTCTAGGAGACAGTCTGGTTCTCCAAAGAAAACAGGGTACTCTACTGGAGAAGTGCTTGGAGTGCACTCAGTGGAGAACCGTCTCAGGAGGTGACATCTGAGCCAAGTCTTCTAAGTGATTCACTAGGAGAGACTCAGCCTTCAGTAACAAAAAGATAAATATGCTTTTCTCATTTTTTGTAGGCAAACCTGCTATTGCTCATCGAGATATAAAGTCAAAGAACATCTTAGTGAAAAAGTGTGACACTTGTGCCATAGCAGATTTAGGGTTGGCTGTGAAGCATGATTCAGTCACAAATACCATAGACATACCTCAGAATCCTAAAGTGGGAACCAAGAGGTAAGGTGACTTATACTGGAAGTGTCCTAAAATTTATATGACTGACCCCAAAGCATGAGTCTCTATGATGTAAGTGTATATAGGTTCAAATGGGAAGATGTTAGGCCCAAGAAAGCAAGAAGTTTATCTGAGACACCGAAAAGCCAGTGGGCCCAGTGATTATAAAGTGGGAGAGTTGGCATTTTTACCCATGTGCAGTAGCCATTTGGGTGCAGAGTCAGTGGAGGGTACTAGTGGGAGAGACAGTGTCATGCTATTTTAATGTGGCATGATATTTTAATTGTCTGGATGCCTTTTTCTGCAGATAAGAAAAGCTCCCAGCAATGTATAGGAAGTTAGTCTAAAGCCTTTGTGCCTCATCAGCAAACTAAAACTCAGGGCATGGTGTACAGGCTCAGGTTCTAAGCAACACATGCAAAATCAGTGCATTGGAATAGGTAGTTTAGGGACTCTGTCATAAATCCATTTATGTGATGTCATATTCCCTTAACATTTACCTATATGATATGGAAATGTATTACCTCTAGCTGCACTTATTCTTAAGTCTCCCAAAGTGATGGATAGTAAGGTAATATGAGTTTGGAAATAATTCCCACTTTGGGGAACAGAACATAATAATAAAGTTAAGAGCAAGCATGTTGTCTGTGGAACACAACCCATGAATAGGACAAGCTCATTAGTCATGGGACTTCAGGTGTGTTTCTTGCTCTGAACAGCAGGTGGCTGCTCTGCCACTCTACTTCCCTTTCCATTATGTGCTACTTACTTGTAATTCCAAAGCTCTTGACCTTGAAATAACAACAATCAAAATATTTTCCTGGAGGTGTTAAAGCCCTTGAGAGCAGAGAATGTCTAAGCTGGTAAAGCTGGCCTCTAAGCCAGTTGAGTTTTCAGGACAGTGCCTGCAAGTCCTTGCTGTCTGCTGCAGACATTAATGAGGTCACAGAGACTGTCAAGAGTGGCATATTCATACTGGGCAGCCCTCAGGGACCTCTCTTCTTTTCCTGTAAATGACAGATGGCCTTAACCTGCCTATCTATCTCACATCCGGGACCTTCAGGGAAGGCTTGGGTGCTGGTTTCTGTTGGAAGACCTAACATTTTGAAAAGAACTCAAAGGGTGTTGCATCTTTACTTTAGTAGACTGGGAAATCTACCAGCTCTCCACAGATCAGCTGGGCTCAGCCAGCTTCCAGGGTCTGGAGGACTTCTTCCACTAGGTTTTATTCGAGCGAGGCTATACTTTTCTTGGCACAATATATAGTGAAATTCTTCATTCTGAGAAGGTATCTGTGGACTGCTGCCTAGCTGTGTATTGGAGACTTGGGCCCACCATGACGAGTGAAGTCCACTGTTTGTCATAAGGGTACTTTCTGTAGTGACAAACTCTTGAGATGTTGAGTTCTATTTCTGATGTTAAGTGCTTTGCTCATCAAATTTCCCTTCAATTTATATTTTCTAAGTACAAGGCTCCTAGTGCACCTGTTATAATTCCAAAATATATGGCCTTTAGTTTTATTTAAAATGTTTTTAAAATGATGGTTCAGTCAATAACTTTGCTATTTAATTTTACTCTATTATGTACCTGAGATGCACCTTTGAAATTGATGTAAACTGTCTTAATTTCTACTTTGTATGAAGATTTATTAAGATGGTATTTTACTGGATTGATTTAAAGTCACACACCGAGTCTGAACGTGCATATTTTTGCAGGTATATGGCTCCTGAAATGCTTGATGATACGATGAACTTCAGCATCTTTGAGTCCTTCAAGCGAGCTGACATCTATTCTGTGGGTCTGGTTTATTGGGAAATAGCCCGGAGGTGTTCAGTTGGAGGTAGAAGTTTGGAAATGTCCTTCACCTTTCCTTGGTGCTCTGAATGCAAAATGTGATTTTCTATATTGTTTTCCCTTAGTGTACTGAATTGTTTCTAAATATTCAAGAGAATTTTTTCAGTGATTTTTTTTTGCAGTGGCAAGAGTAAAACACCAGTAGACACAATGGAATTTTTATATTTTGAGTTCCACTTAGATGCAGGTGGAAGTGATGATCATTCAGACGCCCGTAACGATTATTTTGAGGCATTTGAAAATGATCTGATTTGAGTTTTTAAGGAGTGAACTGTACCCCTACTTCTATTCCCAAAGAAGTGAATGACTTTGGAAGGCCACAGGACTTAAAGCCTTCTGTTGATTAGGCCTTTCCTGTTCTCTTACCTGTGTAAAGAGTATGTGGAGGGATAAAGTGGAGAGGGAGGTAAGCAACAGCTAACCTCCTACCTCTGCAGTTTAGGAGAGGAAGAAAGCAGGTGCATGAGGTCTTCCAATGGAGTCTAGTGAAATTGTTGTATCAATGGAGAAAAAGTTAAATGTTAATATAAAGCAATTAAAAATTTTTATTATTTTTATTTTGTATGTGTATGAGTGTGTTAACTGCATGTATGTAAGTACGCCTGCGTCATACAATGCTCACAGAGGTCAGAAGAGGGAGTCGGATCCCCTGGAACTGGAGTTACAGATGACTATTAGCCACCATGTGGGTGCTGGGATTCGAACCTAGGTCCTCTTCAAGAGTAGCCAGTGCTCTTAATGACTGAACCACCTCTCCAGCCCCCAAGTATAAAGCAATTTTTTAAAGTGAGACACACATAAGATGAAGACTTTGTTTAGAAACTCCTTGAATGTCAGGTTTTAGGCAACTTGCTTCATCTCAATTTCTTTACCTTTAAAATGATGAAACCAATCCTTAGACTTTGAGAGTTGAATGAATTCATCACGTCAAGTATTCCTGAGCACATTCATGGTACTCTGGGCCTCAGTTTTCTCACTGCAAACTAGGGATAGTACCATTTTTGGTCCATGGTTTGGGAAGGTAATTAGTTATAACGTATAAAGGGCTCAGAACAATGTTTAGAGGGCATATTAAGACTTTTAGCATTTTTGGTAAAAATTTCATATTTCATAAGATATTATAAGGAATTTCTGGGAATTCAAGTAATATTCTAATAACTATAGTAAGCTTTGTGCATTTGAGTCTAACGGCATTTATGCTGAACTGTCCATTTTCAGCTATTCTGACCACTTTCAGAACACTCTTAGTAGTAGTTCTAAGATCTGAATGTGAGAAATGAAACTTTTAAAGGTTGCATAAAGTTTTTTATTCATTTATTTATGGAAGTGCATGTGTAGGATCTCTCTCACTCTCTCTCTCTCTGTGTATGGGTACAGTGCAGTCCATGGTACAATCTGTTTTGAAAACTTTATTTGATAGAGAAATATGCTTTATTCACAGAGTAATGATGTTATGCTACAAACATTGCAATTAGAAAAATTCAGTACCATTTTTGAATCGTATAATGGCATTTTCTGAAAACAAAAATTCCCAACATTTTTGGAGATGATGTTTTATTTTTATAATCATAAAATTATATAAATCATGAAATATTTTATGCATTATATAACTAATTGCATATATTATATATTTATAATATAAATGTCATATTACATAAGTATTCAACTGAGTGATTTAAACTTAATCCTTAGTTTTATTTTATTCTATTACTATTTATTTTTCTTAATATTTTCTATTGAGTTTTTGTGCATTTTATATAATAGGTCTTATTCAAATTTAGACTCCCTCCCCCATCCATACCCCCCTATACCTCCCATACACCAGATTTCATACATTGTGTCATGTATATTAAGTCCTGTCCAGTCAAGCATTTGTACCCAGGTGTCCCTTGTCCCTTGGTCCAAGTTCATCCACTAGAGTCTAGTCAGCCTGCCTAGAGTCACTCCCTTAAAGAATATCTACTCTCCTTCATCCCACAGTAATCAGTTGCCAGTAGGTCCTTGGCTAGGGTTGGGGCCTGCTGCCCATTTCTCCAGTTCTATGCTGGGTTTTTGTCTGATATATACATATATATATGTATATATATTATCCTTATTAATTATTATACAGAGAAATTTAGTATGCAAATTTCTTACAGGAATTGTTGAGGAGTATCAGCTGCCTTATTATGACATGGTGCCTTCAGATCCCTCCATAGAAGAGATGAGGAAGGTGGTTTGTGATCAGAAGTTCCGACCAAGTATCCCAAACCAGTGGCAAAGCTGTGAAGTAAGGCTTTTACCTTCCTCCTCCTACTGCTCCTGCTGCTTTTCCTGCTCCTGCTCCTCCTCCTTCTCCTGTTTTTAGGAGGCACCTTTTAGTTTTACCTCATTATAGGGACAGCTGTATAGACTTGCCTTTTTGCCCTGTTTTCTCCTTTCCTGTTCCTCAACCCCTTTTTTCGTGTAAGGCAAGTCTTTGCATTTTTATCTTTTGTGTAGTTATTTTACCCGTATGTTTATTTGTGAAGGAGACTTTGAGACCATTATAATTGAAAAAAATTAAATTTTTCTAATATTAGTCATTTTAATCACATGAAAATATAAATTGGTAAAGTTTAAAATATAATAGTAAAATGAAAACTAGTGAGTAAAAAGTTTGAGAAGTAGGACATTTCCAATACCTTTTGGGATTTCTTCACCTTGCTGAATGGTTAACATTATAATTAATTATTATTTCCTTATTATTGCATTGATTTTCTGTATATTTTTGCCATGAGTATATTTGTACACATAGCCTAAAAGATGTCATTTTTTTTGTATATGTATGAAAATGATGAGTTAAATTTATTATAGATATTTTCAAGTTTTCACTATATATGCATATGTGAAATTCATCTATGTGGATATAGCAGAATTTTTTGTCCATTCATGTATTGGTTCTCATACTTGACTTATAGCTTGTTTTACTAAAAATGAGCTTGCTATATGTATTAGTTACTTTTGTTGTTGCTGTGACAAAATATCTGACAAATGCAACTTAAGGAGGGGATGGATTATTTCAGTGCACAGTTTGAAGGTACAGTCCATCGTGGTGGGGAAGGCATGACAGCAGGAACATGTGAAAACTGGTCACATGGTAGCCTGAGTCAGGAAGCAGAGTGAGAAGCATGGTGGTGCTGAGCTTGCTTTCTCCTTTCTGTTTGGCCCAGGACCCCAGCCAGTGCCACCTACATTTAGAGTACATCTTATCTCTTGACTTGAACCTTTCTGGAAACAACCTGATCAACACTTCCAAAAGTATGTTTCTAACATGGTTGTAAATTCCATCAAGCTACAATTAAGATTATCCATCACAGGTATTGGAGGGATGGCTTAGCAGTTAGGAGAACTTGCTGCTCTTCCACAGGACCAAGTTTGGTTCCAAGCACCCACATTGGGTGGCTGGCAACTGCTTGTAAATCTAGCTCCAGGAGATCTGACACCCTCTTTTTAGCCTTTCTGGGCACTGTTGGGCATGTGCACATAAATACATGCACACATACATATACCCACATAAAAATAGAAGATAGATCTTAAAAAAAATATCCTGGACTGGATACATGGCTCAACAGTAAGAACACTTGCTGCTCTTGCAGAAGACCAAAGTTCAGTTCCCAGAACCCACATTAGGTGACGCACAACTGCCTGTAACTCCAAATCCAGAAGGGTCTGATGCCTCTGGCTTCCATGGACACCTGTACTCACATGCATATAATAAGATGTAGATAGACACACATACACATTATTAAATATAACAAAAAGTCATAAAGAAATATCCATCACAGTATATAAGTATATATGTTGGAAAAGTTTCTAAGGAATATTGCTTCTTTTGATAGAAGATAGTCATAACTCCAAACAGTGAGAGTTCTAGAACGAACCTCATGTTCCTTCCTTACTGTAGGTTTAGGGTCTCTCATATAATGTTACCTGAAACTGGTAGTAGGTACCTTTGCTCTCCTTAATTTTTTTTTCACTATTGAGTATGACTGCTACATGTTTTTTAGGTTAAATAAAAACTGGCTTCCTTTTAATAAAAATCTGCCCCATCTTCTGTCTTCTTTTTCTAATTAGGTTTAAGGACTTCTCTGTCTTTGGTGTTCTACAGTTTCTCTATCTCATGGGCAGTCTTTTTTATTTGTTTTTGTTGTTGTTGTTTCATGTTTTTTGACACAAGGTCCCAGGATGGCCTCAAACTTTTTTTGTGTTTATTTTTTAAATGCTTATTTATTTAATATTTTTTCTTTGAGAATTTCATAATGTATATTTTGATCATATACATCCTTATCTCCTCCCTTTAACTCCTCCCAGGCTCCCAGAGCCACCCTCACCTCCCTACTGCCCAACATTGTGTCTTCTTCTTTAAAAAGTGAAGAGCCCATTGACTCCAATTTGTGCTGTCCGTGTACTTCTGGGTGTGGGGCCATGCACTGGAGCATGGTCGACCTTCCAGGAGCCACACTTAAAGAAAACCATCTTTCTCTCCTCCAGAAGTCATAGCTCCACAGTTAATGGTGGCAGCCTGTGGACCCCTCCTCTTCATGCCAGAATGTTAAGTGGCTTGATCTGTACAGGTCTTGTGTAGGCAACCACAGCTGTTGTGAGTTTGTGAATGCAGTGGTCCTGGTCCTGTCATGTCCAGAAGGCATGGCTTTGCTCTGATCCTCCCTGACTTCTGGCTCTTAGAATCTTTCCGCCCCATCTTCCCTGAGCCGTGAGGAATGATCTTCCTGCTTCAACTTCTGAGTGCTGTGATTACAGGTGCACCACCATACCTGGCTTTCTTGGTTAGCCTTGTTTGGACCTCAGACTGTTCTAATGCTTATGATTTGTGACATTCCTCCATTCTGGTAGATTCTGTGATGTTATCTCCTCAGATAATTATTTCATGGCTCCATTTCTATTTTTGGAAACTCATTGGCTGTATGCTAACTTTCAGATTCTACTTTGCTTTACTGATATTTTCAATATTGGTGTCTTTATACTTTATCTCTTAGATTTATTTTCCAGTTTCTTTATTTTTCCTTCAGATGTGTCTAATATGCCGTTTAGCTCATCCACTAGGTTTTTAAAATTATTTTTGATATATAGGTAGTTTGAATTTTATTTCTTTTTTAATGCATTGAATTTTATTTCTTTTTAATGCATATTTTATATTATTAAGTTATAACATTGATTCTACTGACTATTGTTTCAAGTGACTCTTGCTTATTGGCATCTTGTTTTCGTGTGTGTGTGTGTGTGTGTGTGTGTGTATGTGTATGTGTGCGCAGATTTTCATAATGAGCTCAGGTTTACTGCAAAATTTAGAACTGCAGGCTTGATTTTTTTTTCCTTCACCCAAAGTCAAACAATTTCCCCTACAAACTTTCTTTTGGGACTGATTCATATTTATTTATTTGTATTAATTTCTTTATATGTGAATTGGATTGCAGGCGTGTGCCATGACCTGCTAGTGGAGGTCAAAGAACACCCTGCCGAGAGTGAGTTCTCTCACATGTGGGCCCCAGGATAAAATTTAGATGGTCAGGCTTGGCAGCAAGTGCCTTTACCTGCTGAGCCATCCTGCAGTCTCAAGATTCCAGACTGAATTCAGGGCTTTTTCAGCACAGCTTTCGTGATGTCTTAGGCTGGCTTTCCTGTGTTTCACCTGTGGCTCCTCATTCTGAGGTTCTAGATCCGTGGATGCCACTGGAGTGGCCACTGATTTGGTGACTCCCTGGATCTTGGGTTTCATGCATTCACATTCACTTCTTCTCTAAGTATTTATCTTCTTCAACAGTTCATTTACGCTGACTTAAAATTCATAGTTTCAGTAATTTGCTTGGATCATTATGGTCATAATTTATATTATGTAGTTATAGATGGTAAAAACTGCAAATCATAGTATTCAGCTTGATGAGCTTTTTCATGTATATGCATGTCTGATGAAGTGTAACAGGGAATTTACAACTTTTTTCACATCGCTCAATGCCTTTCATGCCTCTTTTTACTTGTTTATTGTTTGACCTAGGGTCTCAAGTGGCTGGACTGACCTTGAATTCCTGACCCTCCTGCTTCTGCCTTCCAAAAGTACTGGGATTATAGGCTTGCATCACAGCCCTCAGCTGTCATACCCCTTAGAGGTTTTTAAAAGATAGCCATTGTACTACATCCCAGAAACCAATGGGTTTCATTAAGTCAGTCTCTACAAGGCTAATTATTTGTATCTTGGTAGGATTTTCAAGAAGTTTGGCCCAGTTTTAATTTTGCTATTGTTTCTCAACAAAGCATCACCCTCTGGATTTTGTTTCTTCTATACTGTTTTTGTGTATCTCAAACCTTTGTGTCTTTCTCTCTCTTGAAGGCACTCCGGGTCATGGGGAGAATAATGCGTGAGTGCTGGTATGCCAATGGGGCAGCTCGACTCACTGCCCTCCGTGTTAAGAAGACCATCTCTCAGCTTTGTGTCAAGGAAGACTGCAAAGCCTGAGAAGGATAGCCAAGTCATGAAGAAATCTCTCACACCTTCCATCCCATCACCCCTTTGTGTAAATATTTTGCTTTGCTTTGTTTTGTTTTAGTTCTACCTCAATGATAATTCACTACAGTATTTAAAGTGCCCTGAAGGCAACATGAAAAGTTAACTCTAAAGTTAAACATGGGCAGGACTTGACTTTCTCCAGTCTCCATGTTGTCTTTAATTTTATTTTCAAAGGTGACAAAGTGCATTTTTCCCCAATTTAATGAGAAAGATATTATAAATATAAAATAAGCTACATTAGATTTTTTTGTTTTACTTGAACCAATAGCATATGAGTGAGATAAACATATTAAAGATGTGAACTACAGTATATTTAATAGTGAAACATAACTTTACAAATTAGCTGGACACTTTAAAAATAAATATTTCCCAGAATTTTAATATATAAAGCCTGGAAAGATGGAGCTAGTAAGTGGAATATGAAAGCAAGATCTGAGTCTCTATTGGTGGCTCCCCTCTGTTCCCCTAGTCTTCATAACCCACTACAACAGCAGTTCCTAAGATGAATAGTTGGAAAGTCATTAAAGTTGTTGTTTCTAATTTTGAAAAAAAGCTGCCTGATGTCTTGAAACATTGAGAAAAGCTCCAGAGTGGCAGAAGTAATGTCAGACTTGGCAATCAGTCCAAATCTTGTGACAACCACCACTTTCCCTTGAATTCCTATAGTGCTTTTCTTTCTATGCAGAAACATCTTCAATTATGATACTTTTAATTTAGTCCTTTAAAAAGTGTATTGAGTCATTTTGTAAAATCGTAATGGACCTTCAAAAAATCTTAGAACCATATCTATTCATATAGTAATAGTTATCCCATTTGTTAAGAAGATGTTTTCTGAACACTGCCAAAGATTAATCCATCATAAATATACATTGTCAGAAGATGTATGTCTTAAGATGTAATTAAGGGGTATTTATTTAGAAAGAAAAAAACTGAAAGGGAAGAGGAAATAAGGAAACAGTTTTAGGAAATTTGAGAAAACTCCAAAAAAGTTTAACAATTAACCCATGCAGAGTACCACAGCAATCAGCTGATACCCCCTGCCGTTTTTAGAGGAACCAAGGGTAAAGAGTTTTGGTAGCTTTGCTTCTACTCTCCTATCGGTGAATATTTAATAAGACACCAAGCATTTCCTTCAAATACACTGTACTGCTTTGGTGAGGGAGATTTAACATGGTATCTTTTATTCTTACAAAACAATATTTCTCAAACTTCGTTCCTTAGAACATTCTTTTGCCTAGATGTTTCCAGAAAAAAGTGCTCTTTGTAGCGTCTTGGAGAGTGACACTGCACATTAACGTATCATGGTCAGCAGTAAAGACATGCTACCTGAATATTTTTAAGGCCAAATATTTAACCCCAGAGGAGACCTTTTAAGGTAGGAGAAAATTTTACTATATAGCATTTAGGTATTCCACAAAGCACAACTTGGGGAATAATTTTCTGAAGGACGTACCTATTTATTTTCCACATAGAATACAACTTGGTGAATATATTTCATTTTACTAGGGAAATATATTACTGAATCCATCTTCATGTGATTGAGTTAAGAAAGACAAAAAAGCCTGACAGCTGTGGGGCTTGCACACACTTTTCTTCTCATTTATGTATTCATCCACTTTTAATGACAGCACCCCATATCTTGCTTGCCACAATATTGGGTGCAAGAGAGAATAAAAAGAGAGATAGGTCCTGCCCTCAGGGATTTTAAAGTCTAATTTGGGAGTGGGAAAATGCACTGCATTTGAGGGAAAGAAAGTAAATTGACAGATAAAATACACAGTGGAATGTCTTGAGTTCTGTATGACAATGGGTTTCTAGAATAGGTCTGAAAATCACTTCCAAATTGCAAAATATTTAGAAAGTATCTTTATTTAGATGGTACAGTCTAAATATATCTTCAGTTTCAAAAAGCACCCATATGAATGGACTTTTTAAAAAGTGCTACGTGGAAGGGTAATCTTGCTTGGGTTTGTTACCTTATTTCACACATTGTTTCTGCATGTAGGAGAGTGAAGGTATTTACTTACATGGTTGTACTCGAATCTCCAATAAACAAAAATAATATGTCCCATTTTATTTACCAATGTTTGGTGAATATACTTACTGAATTTTTAAGAGAGGATGTCTTAACGTCTTTATTTTGTTACTATGTTTTATAATTTATTGGGGTATCTAAAGATAATTTATATTTTATTGGTTTAGCAGCCACTGTGGAAAAATCTATACATTGGCACATTTTGAGATGTTTTGCTTGTTCTGCTGTTTAACTGTAATTCCTAAGTGAATAATCTTATATTTGAATTGCTAAATACATTTTTACAAAAGGACAGAGCAACAAAAATATAAGGAAAACAATAAAAGTTGAAGTTGTTCCTTAACTCTCAATATGACTATACATAGAAACTGCTCACTTATAAAAAAAATAAAGATTAGTGCATCAGGCAAATTTACTGTAAATACCTTGCTGTTAAATTTTATATTACTTTTAAAAATGGAATCTCATGCAATATTTGTTTCTTTTAAATTTTGTTATGAGCAAAAAAATATTCTTAGGCTATGTGTGGAGTGTCAGTATTCCTTTGCTCTTTCGAATATCTTGGCTTTGGGGTGTAATATAAAGCTCGAGGGAATGCTATTGTGAATTTTCAGTACTGTATGAAGCAATGACAGGATTTATGCACAGCATCACTCCCTGAAAATATGAGAAGCATTATTTGTTGTCAATATTTGAGCATGAATTTGTTGCTTTATAAGTTATGGGTTTAAGTTTGTAATCAGTGCCAACTCGTTGTATGCATTCTTCCATGTCTAAAATATTTGGCATGTCACATCAAGAATTTTAAATTTATGTTCTGCCTTGAGAGTTAAGTGAAATATGACTGCCATGCTCTATTTTAGGCATCACACTTGCTTTTCATCTTTATACTTTCAATTAACTTTGCATTTTAAATTTCCATAATTGTATGAAAATAGTAACCTGGTTGCAATGTCTGAAGCATTCAAAATCAGCTTTAACTTTAAAATGAAAAACCTACAGCACATTCATTGGGTGAGAAGTTCCATGATGTCTTCTTGTCTCTGGTACTTCTACAATTGCAAATGATTAGACAATGGGAAATCCCACTGCCCTGGGATTTTGCTACCATGTGTCTTATTGGGGCAGAACAAACTCAGGGCTATCTTGGAATCTAAGCAAGAGTCCCAGGAACTACTTGGCACACTGTCTGAAAGCAGGGAGGGGGGCATCTGCCATCCTACAAGGATCAATGCACAATTTCACATTACTTGGGAATAGTTTCTGATTGATTACTGAAAATAAATATGAAATTCTATTTGGCTAAAATAAATTTATTTAAGATGTGGAAACTTTCATTTCCCATCAAGAAGTTAGGTAATAATAGCAAATAAATCCTAAGTTGTTAGGTGAAGCCTTCAATAACTATTTCTAAAATAACATCACAAATCAACATTATAAGCTACTTAGAAATGTTTATTATTGGTATCTTAAAGTGGTGTCATTGTATTGTTTGAAGATATTTTATCCTTTGTGGAACACAACATTGCTGTGTCTGGCAACACTTGTCCTAGCTCCACATGCTGATATTTTCTTTGATTTTATTCACTATTATAGACTGTAATTTATTTGAGGGCTTTTTGTTTTGTACAAGGATCTTTAAAATAAGAAAAATTCTGGAATGAAACACACTCATTAAAAATTTAATAATAAGTACAGTTTCTAGAATATAGGCAGTTTTCCAAAGAATTTTAATGCAAAACTTTCAGATGCTTGACTTTCTTTTTGCCCTGTAGTTTTTCTTTATTTTTTTACCTACTTCAGAAAATTAATGTTTTTTAACCATCTTCCAACTTATAGTTAGTTCTTAATTATTTTAAAACATAACTAATATTTAACTTAATCATTGTGGAATTTTATCTTTCTAAGGAATGTTTTAGTGATATAAATTATTTCAGATATGTCACAGTGAAAAATGAAAACCAGAATTTAAATGCTAGATTATGAGACTTTATAACATGATTTCAATATTTACTAGATTAAGAAACTGAAGATCAGAAATTATATGACTACTAATTGTTGCAGAATCCAGTGGTGACACCTACCATGCAGCCTGACCAAAAACTTTTGAAAATTAAAAACCGAACCAATGTGTATCTCAACCTGCCATGTATGTGCACTACCATAACATGCCATTCAATGCTGAGGATCAAATCCAACTTTTCTGTGCATTTCTACTGAAATAATTTGCTTGGGCTGAGCTCAGTAAGAAAATGAAAATAGGCAAAGCAAGGGTTGTAAAATGTTGTCATGTTAGATAGATAAACCCTAGAGTGCTGATAAAACTGACAAACACAATTAAGAATGATGAGTGTATAGCTGTTCTTGGTGCTTGCTGGGATGCAGCTCAGTGGTGGAGTGCTTACCTAGCATTTTCAAGACTTTAGGTTCAATCCTCAGTACTGAAAAGAGAAAGGAAGGAAGGGAAGATCAAAAAGGAAAGGAAAGGAAAAGAAGAGAAAAGATAAAGGGATAGGAAGGGAAAGTTTTTAATGCAAGTAACGACTTGAGAAATCTCCAGACCCTTCTCCTGCTCCCTTTTCTGTATAGATTGGTCTTATGCATTGGAGTGGGATAAAAGATGGTTTGGTGCATCTATGTTTAGTGTCATATCGTCTGATCTTTCTCTCACTTTTGTCTTCAACATTAATTTTCTTCCAATGAACTAAGAATCCTTCAAAATTTACTGAGCTCTGACTTACTCATAGCTCCTGTCTTTCTTTGTGTTCCAGCCCTGTCCAGACTGTTACACACTGAGTTTCTTAACAAGATTTTAATTCCCCACCCGTGTATAAGAGGTTTTGCTTCATAAGTTCACCAGTAATTATTCTCTTGGCACTAGAAAGAGGACTTTGTCAATGGCAGAAATGACTTTCTATTACACTTTAGAAAGACTGTCTGGCTTGCTAAATTCCACTTGATTAAGTCAGTTACTTGAAAAGAGAGTGAAATACAGGGCCCACTATGTTACTGTTCAAGCTATTTCTGTTTTTATTTCTTCTCCATCTTTTTAAATTAAGCCATTGTGTTAGATATATCATATTATGCTGAAATTAGACAGCCATCTTCACTTTAAAATTTATTAGTAATGGCCAGGATTCTTCTCTAATAAGTTACAGATGAATACAATATTACAGATGAATACAACGTTTGAGAGAATATGGGTCCCATCTCATCCTAATTTTAATACTGTCAGAGAGAAACATATCTTCTGATGCTCCATTCATGTTATGCTAGAAGAAGTTTTTTCTTCCTGGACCTAACAATTTTAATTAGAAGATTTTTACTCTAGGTTTTCAGAATCTATTATTAATAAAATCACTAAGAACCTAAGTGTAGCAGGAAATTAACCTCCTAAATGCAGTGCCCCATTCAGTTGTGCTCCACACAAACACTCACAGCTGGGGAGCGGGCAGCTGAGGACAGAAGTAAAAAATGCAGCTGGAGCCCAGTGTGGTGGCACATGCCTTTAATCCCAGCACTCGGGAGGTAGAGGCAGGAAGATCTCTGTGAGTTCAAGGCCAGCCTGGTCTACATAGTGAGTTCCAGGAAAGCTGGGGCTACAGGGAGACCCTGTCTCAAAAAAGACCCCCCCCCAAAATGCAGTTAGCTCTTTTCTCTAGATATAATTTTATAATTTTCAGAAAAGGACACTATGTGTTTCTATATCCACATAAAAATGGCCTCCCCTTTTCATCATTAGGAAATGAGAGCTAAAGTTCAAAATAATTCTTGACATCTGCAAATTAACACAGAACTTAGAATAAATACTTGGACTTTTCAGCTCAGCATTCCCAAGAGAACAAGTGAGGTTGTATCCTGTTGATAAATTCTTTTTTCAAACAAGAAAATCTGAACAAGTCACATGGACCTTGATTTCCATATGTCCACTGAGTTTTCATTCTATGGATGAAGCTATTCTATTCTTTGGCTTTGGCTTTACCTGTAATGGGAGAGTAGCATGTCAGGCTCTAAGAAAGTCAAGCATAGACAGAGATTTACCAGTATTTCCAGATTTTCATCAGCTAAGTATAAGTAACTAGCAATTTTAAAGATCCAGTACTTTTCTTCTCTTTATATCAAATGAGGGTATTTGAGCAAAATATTAGACTAGTTCATTTCTGCAATGACTGTTGTCAAGCTCGTGTGCTCTCCTGACCCAACTGGATAAGATTAGTCAAACTTGATTGGTGTTTCAGACTTTAAAATGCCCTAGAAACAGAAAATTAGATTCAAAAAGGCATTTTGGATTAACTTTCAAAGCACTAATACTAATTATACTTTTCTTCTGGTAGTGTGACTCTTCTTATACCTAAGAACATATTACAAATGTCAAAACTATTGCATTTTGACATTGCGAAAACATGCCTTGAACTCTTGAACTACTGTGAAAAGAATCTGTTGTAAAGACTTCTTTTGTAAGCTAGATGATAGTCTTAGGTATGCAAAAAGATGCTGCCTTCAACAGACAGGCTCAAATGAATGTATATAGGGACTGTGGAAAATAAAAGTTTAAAAATGAGAACTGGGCAATAAATTATATCAAAAATGTGAAGGTGGGAATTGTAGTACATAGCTGTGATTTAATTGTTGATGTGAATAGAATTCCAAAGAGACATGAATGGTATTCAGATGTCTCACTAATTTCTAGTCTGTGAAAATATGCAGTTTATAGTAATATATACTTATACCATTT
>NW_008345687.1:2098988-2099267 GCF_000622305.1 Nannospalax galili | reverse complement strand
TGTTTTATCTTAACCAACAGCAAGTCATAAAAGTATTTATTTTAAAGCTTTTAAAATATTATTCCATAACTTCCAGCTGCCTCCAGATGTAAATACTTATCTGCCTAAATGTTATATTTTTATGTATGCATTTTCTGAAAATGTTTTGTTTTGTAAAGTGGCAAAGATAATAAATTAAGTACCCCTTGCACTTGTTTCTGTGAAGCCTACAGAGCTCTATTTTAAATAAAAGAAAATGTGTCATATTTTGGTTTCTATGTTACTTATATTCTATAATTT
>NW_008345687.1:2090158-2098906 GCF_000622305.1 Nannospalax galili | reverse complement strand
CCCTCCCTCCCTCCCTTCCTCCCTCGCTCCCTCCCTCCCCCCTTCCTTCCTTCCTCCCAAGCGATACAAAATTCTAGAATTTCATAACTAGAAGACATACTGACTTAAATGCTGTTTTTCTGTATGACATTTAGGACAATGCTCTTAAGGGTTTTATTTTTCCAATATTTTGCATTTTAAAAATAATTTAGTGAACAACTACCCACTTGACCTGCCCTCAAGTCTAAAATAGCTTCCATCACACTTGAAAATCACAACCACACAGAATTGTCGACAGGCCTCATCAAGGTACAGATCAACCGCTCTGTCTTGATTTCTGGTGCCCCTATCTCCATCTCTAGACTCTAGCTTTTACTGTTCCTTGAACTTGTCAAACACATGCCTGACCCAGGTATTTGACCAGAGTGTTCCCCTATACATGTATGTAGGTGTCCGATCATGCCAACCTTTCTAAAGTAGCACCCCTTGACATTTACCATGTACTTGGCCTTTTGGTTTTTCTTCAGTATGCTGAGTACTAGTTGGCTTCATTTTCCAACTTGTAACTGATAGGTGTAATGTCATAGTGACTAAATCCTTGAGCGTTGGAATTAGGGTCATTTCACTTACATCTGAAGATGCAATTTTAACCTTAAGAGCAGTATACTGTTTCATCCAATGAAAAGTGCTCTATGGGATTCACTATCCTCAAATGTCTGTAATAGCCTCAAGGACATTTCCCCCTAACTACTGATGGTTCCTATTAAGGAACAATATATAAATTTTTGTTTGTTTCTTTGTTTTTGTCTCTTTGAGACAGAGTCTCCCTGTAGCCCCAGCTAGCCTGGAACTCACTATGTAGACCAGGCTGGTCTTGAACTAACAGAGATCTACCTGCCTCTACCTCCCAAGTGCTGGGATGAAAGGCATGAGCCACCACGCCTGGCTCAATATATAAGTTTTATGCCTTGGGGAGTTAGCATAAGAGGCAGAACACTGTGTTGGTTTTACTTTTGGTAAAAATTATAAAATTCTTTGGCTTCTTTTTGGGAGAACAACTTTACTAGTAAGTGTCCTGATGACCTTGCATTAAATTACTACTAAACAGATTTATAAACATTTATTTTTGATACAGGGTTTCAGTATGTATCACACACTGGCCTTGAATTCACTATGTGGCCCCCTAAATTGCAGCAATCTTCCTGCCTCAGCCTCCCAGATTCTGGGATTAAAGGAATGCGCCATCATACTGGGCAAATAGCTTTTACAATTTCTCAGCTAGCTTCATCTAGCTGCTTCTTGTGGTCCTAGAGGTAGGCAAGTTATTTATTTACTTTACTATCAAGTGTGAAATGGGTAAACAAAGTTTGTGTTTCGGCTCCTGCAGCACCGACAGTGATTTCTGCTTGTTTTGGTCACTATTTTTAAATTTCAGGATCTTAATTTTAAACAAAAATTTGTGGAAATTCATATTGTTGAAATAGTTTATTTGTAACATAATCTTGAAAGTGCATAGTTACTTTTTTTCCATATGGATACATTTCTAGGAATTGAGAGACCCTAAACTTAACTGGGTAGTGAGATTTTTCCAGAAGTACTGCATGACTGCTAGGGCAAATAAACATGCTGAGAATTATTAAAATTTGGGCTTGAATAGCCTCTTTAAAATCTGTTTAATTACAAACAGTTGCCTTTAGAGAGGTTTTCAAGATTTTTTGGGGGGAGGGGGGCTTGGTATTTCTAATAGCACGTCTAACAAAGTTCTAATCACTTCTATAATTAAAATATTTTAATATTCTTTTCCTTTCAAATATTAGTTAATAAAACTGTATCAGACTTTGCTACTAAATGCACAGCAACATAAGAGTTAGCATCAGTGATATCAAGAGAACAAGACTTTACATTTGAGAAGTTATAGTTTTAGGAGGCAAGGTGTTGTTCAACTTCATTCTGAGGGTTGTAAACAATGTCCACCCACTCCTCCCTTGGTACCAAGGACAAACTGAGGTGCAGTTTTGCCAAACTGCACTCTGGGAGACCAGTGAATTTGTTGGGTATACAGAGCAATGGGTGAGGGCTTACAGCAATGTGGATTCCCCATCTCAGGCCCTACCAGGAAGTCTTCACCCAAGCATGGATAGTAGTTTCCCCCAGAGCTGTACAAATGGCAGGAGACCCTCCCCTCATCTTTACCAGCGATATTCTCTAGCCCTTCCCCAGGTCATGTACAATTAGAGCCGAATCACCAATCACAGGTTGGGAGGTGTGGCTGGATTCTGTGGTGAGGGACCCATGACTTCCCCTGCCCTTCCTTCCATTCAGTGGGGCAGGGGAGAAGTGAACAGTTAAGCCCAGCTGTGAAGATTTTTGGCAAGCTCAAGAAGATGGTGTCTCTTGGAGGACAGTCCTGTACAATAAAAGACAAACACACAGAAAGCTATCTAACCTTGGAAGGTAGTCATATGAGAGCTATCCTAAATGAAAGAAAAGATGCCCAGTGTGAGTGCAAATATTAGGTGTTAGGGAAGACATAGAACCTATGTGTCAAATCCAATGGCAGAATCAAGAAAAGTGACAAGTTGAAGCTTGAAGGACTGGAAATATGTGTGCAAGTGACAGTATGAGAAAGAGCTCCTTGGTAGGAAAAACAGTGCATTTAGGGCCCTGAGTAACCGGCAGGACACAGGAAGGTTTGCACCAGATCAGAGTGTTGAACTGTGGTGCTGTTATCGAGGGAGATGCTGAAGGATTTAGAATAGCAGTTACCATATAAAGTTGGCATTTAATAAACTCAGATGAAAGCATTGCCTTCTGAAGAGTTTCATCAATGTAATCTAAGATCCCTCAGGATCCTCTCTCCCCCTGATTGGGAGATGTTTAGAGATTTTTACTGGTGAAGAATTTCAAGATGGCATGCAGCATCGCAGAAGCAAAGTGACATATTGTCAAAGAAAGGAAGATGAAAGATTTCATCTCTAATTATTTAGTATAATAAATATGACCCAGGCAATTTTTTAAAAGCACACACACACACACACACACACACACAATCTTTGAAAAAGGTCTATATTACCATTCTCTCTCTGCATGAAGAAATTTCCAGGTGCCACTGAACTGTGTGCATTAAATTTCAAATATAATCAAGTTGGATTTAGAAATACTAATGGCTATTCCATAGAAGAATCCTTACTTCAGCAACTTGGGAAATTACACTTGATTTTCCTTTAAATGTAACTCAATTGTGCTTGAAATTGTTCATTCGATCCCTTCTAAACAAGAAGCAGGTGGTTAAATGCGGGTGCTGTTTAACATTTACACAAAACGTTTGGCGCATAATGCACTTTTGCCCTTTGAATGTCAGCTGGCTTTCCCCTTTCTCTCAAAGCCTATCCTTCTCCAGTCATTTGATGCGACCTTGCTGCATCCCTGGAAGGAGAATTGGCTCAAATGTAGTTACCTGCTAGAGAACGTTAGACTATTTTATAGTCTTCCAGCTAAACCTTTTAATATAGCAACTGCTGGTTACTGAAGCAGTGTAAGAAAAAGGAATTGCTGACTTTGCCTTTTATTTTTTTAATGGAGAAACACAAGGTGACACAATCATATAAGATATAAGTGGATCAGAATGGGGGAAATATAACCTAGGTTTGCTACACAGCAAAGACAAGGCTTTGTTTAAAAAAAAAAACAACCCAAAACCTGTTCAATTGTATACAGCAATCTAGATCTTTGCTTTTATGAAATTCATGAACTAGTTCATGAAAAGCACTTTTGCATAGGCCAGCGCTTCCATTACTAGAACCACATGGGTGATATGAACATTCCACTGAGAAGCCTGTTACCCTGAGCATTTATTACATGCCATAAGTTTATAGTCAGGTGAAAGGTAACACTGAGACACACAGATGGTGCCCAGTGTCCTTCTTTTTATGTGGAAGGGAATTCATCCTTTTCCCAGCATCTTGGGCCCATTTGCCCCTCCTCCCACCGTCAAACAGTTTTTGCTCACTTGACCTGAATCTCCTTTCTCTGTGTCTGCTTAAGACTATCTAGTGGAGAGGAATATTTACCTTCTCTTCTTGTCTTTCTAAGATCTTTATGGGGGTGTTCTCTCCCAATATCGTGTCCTTTTGCTTCTGAAATATTGCTTTCTGATTTGCTGCCCCCTGCTTTTCCTTCTTTTTGGCTGGGTCCTCCACATGTTCTCCTCTGTGTCCTAAAGTGCCGATGTTTACTCAGCATGCTGCCCTAGGTGCTTTTCTCAAGTACCCTTTCTCGGTGACTTTGCTACTCCTTTTTCTTTATCAACACTGCTGACTCCAGAACCCACACATTTGTTCCTGACTTCCTCCTAAGATCCAGAAACCGTTGACTCAAAACACAGTGCTCACCTCAAAGGGAGCAAGAGAATCAAACATGAGTGACGGTGGCTCAGAAACAAGGAATCACGCTGTCTCAAAATAATGTTTCACTGTGGTAACAGTTTCACAATGTTTTTATAGTTACAAAACAAAATGAAGCGTACATCAGTACACTTTTAAAATACATTGGTTTAGGGACTGGAGAGATGTTTCACATCTGAGAGTGCTTGCTACTCTTTCAGAGTTCTGTTCCCAGCACCCACCCACATGAGTAGCTCACAACTGCCTGCAACTCCAGCTCCAGCGTATCTGACCCCTCTCTGGCCTATCTCTCCAGCCCTGACATTCAATTTTATTATTATTTTTTTGGTTTATTTGTTTTTATTTTATATGTATGAGTATTATGCCTGCATGTGTGTTAAGTGCACCTGTGTTGTGCAATGCCCAAGGAGGACAGAACAGGGCATTGGATCTCCTGGAACTGGAATTATGGAAGTTGTTAGCTGCAGTGTGGGTGCTGGTATTCAAATCTGGGTCTCCTACAAGAGCAGCTGGTGCTCTGAACCATCTCTTCAGCCCTGTCATTAGAATTTTGTAACAACTCAATTCTCTTCTTTTGCCCTGCTCAGGCCTACCCCTCACTTCTTTCTAATGAATCTGTCAACCTCAGATACTGGAAATGATATAAACACTCCATGTTTATCATCTATGATTCTGAGATTTCACATAATTACCTTTCCATCTTTCTGGAACTTCTGTGTGTAACTCAGCTGATTGTTATTTATTCCCTGATATCACTCAGTTTAAGTATCAGATATTGTTGGGGTCCTCTGTTATGCAAGTAGAAGTCTCTTCACGTCCGGATAGCTCACGAGCTCGGAAACCATGTGCTGCAGATTCCTTCATAGCAGAGTGCCTTCCTGGCATCCTCCCTGACTCTTCTTTTAAAGTGCTCGCCACAAATACATGCCCTCTGGCACAGGAGTTACCAGGTTTTAATCAGGTGTTGTCTGATAGCCTGATAGAAGCCCACCACCCTATGTAAATGAGGCATCCTAAAAGTACCAATCAGCTAAGACTTCTTCTACTGTCTCTACACTATAAATAGTCCTAGTTTTACCCCAATAAAGTTGGAGCCTGGATCACCTCACTCAGACTCGGAGCTGGATCACTTAGAGCTGGATCACTTAGACTTGGAGCTGGAGCTGAATCACTGAGATCTGAGCTGAGTCACTTGTCTTGAGCTGTAACACTAAATCCTGTGATCCAGTCTCCCCGGGGGGCGCTATTCCTCCGTTATCGGCCCATGGATACCCCAGCTTTCGCCGCCTCCGTGCCTCTTCCCTGTGGAGTTCACTGGCCAGGAACTCTGCAATCCTGAGGAAGGGTACAAGGGTGTAATAGAGGCGGGATTCCGACTAGATAATAATCTAGTAGCAGAGGAAGCTCTCCGTTCCAGAGAAGTGTGTAGCTATCAGCTACAGCCAGCATCAGAGAAGTCTGCGTACCTGCCGTCTCCAGAGAGGCGCGGCTGGCCAGACTCACGCTGGGACTAGCCAGGTGTGGCGGAGACCCCAGGGTGCCTGCACACACCACACTGGGGGTCCAGCGACCCGCCCCATAAGATATGTCTGGATATTTTCCCCCTGTGCATTAGTAAAGTAGGCATATGTCTTAGCCTTAAAAAAGAGTCAGAAGAAAAGTAAGGTGTTGATGGCATATTTGGGAGATGTAAAGCTGGTATAGCCAAAAGAAAGACTCACATTGTGGTTATTTCCTAAGTTAGAGATAAATGTATGAATTTATATGTGCATTTGAATCCTTTTATTGTTTTTCTTAAAACAGAAAATCTATGGACAACCCACAGAAGTCATATGTAACTGTTAGAGACTGAATGCCTTCTCCCTAGATCAAGAATAAGCAAAGAATGTTCATTTTTGCAATTTCCATTTAATATCATATTAGAGAGATAACCCATAAAATAAGGTAAGAGAAATAAATAATGCAGATTGAAAAGGAAAAACTAAGAGTTCAGGCAAAATGTTTGTATACATGCAGAAATCTTAATAAATCTAAAAAACTACTAGAACTGACATTAACATAAACCCAGCAAGGTCACAAAATATACTACAGATATGCAAAAATTAATATAAATGAAGCTAAATACATAATGGAATTGGAAACATAATGCAAAATAGAAATATATACAACCAAATATTTCCTAGTTGGTGGTTTGCTTTTTACTTGATGTGTTTTCTGAAGAACAGAAGTTCTCCATTCATGAAGTTAATGAAGACCAATTTAGTAATTTGTGTATATGTATGTTGTAATTTTGCATTCTGTCAAAAAATCTGTCTATTCCAAAATAATGAAGAATTCTATACTATATGTTCTAGCAATTTTGCAGTTTTAAATTTCAGTTTGAAGCCTTCTATCCATCCTAATTTAAGTTTCGTACATAATGTGTGGTAGGGGCCACATCCATGGAAAGAGCCCATTGCTCCAGCATCTTTCATGGAGAAGAATATCTTTTCACACTTAAACACTGACACCTCTGTTAAAGTTCACTTTGTCATGCATTTGTGAACCTGTTTCTTATATCTGTATGTCTATAAATATATCAATTACACATGATCTGTATTATTCTCTTAATGTCTTTAAAAAAATGAAGCACTATAACTCCTCTACCTTTGTCAGTATAATTTGAACTTGTCTCATTATAGATGTCTCATTTATGGCTAAGCACTCAATAGTCACTTTTTCTGAACACTTTGACCACTTATGAGTCTCTACATTAACTGCTGACCTCTGCAAAGAGAAGCTTTTCTGGCCAAGGTTGAGGGAGACAGCAATCTATGGGTATAAACTTAAATGATTAGAAGGCAGAGAACATGTCCATTTATCAAAACAACAGTAGCAGGTTCTTCCCTAGGGCCTATGACCTCCTGAGCCATGGGCTTTTGACTAGGTTTATAGTACCAGGCATGAACTGCTTCCTGTGAAAGAGCCTCAAATACAATCCAAAAGCAGTTGGTTACCTCCATAACCTTTGTGCCACCAGTGTACCAGTGGCCACCTCTTGCTTGGAAGATTGCTATTACAGCATGCAGGGTTGCTACTGGGTAATTGATGACTTTTCTTCCTTAGTGACCTGCATAGGACCTTCTATCACTATGAAAGTTAACTAGCAGGCAGGAAGTTTTCAGGTCAGTTCCAGCCTTATATCTAAGTCCTATAACCAAAGTGTGTTGTGTCTTTAGCAATAAGGTCTCACCATATCGTTTTTGTGGGCAACCATGAGCAATGACAATAGCCTCTTTTGTTTGGAGGGGGGCGCTCAGGAGCTTCCCTGATCAATAACTCATAGAGAGGTATCCTACACCTGAAACTAAGATTTTCATTTAATACTCAGGTCATCTGGGGGAAGCATGTCTATTCATGCAGGATACTATGTTCAAACTCCTTTTTGAAAGCTCCATTTTAAATTAGCTTATAAAGTAGTAGATTTCCATGCATTCTTAGTTTTGGAAATCCACCCCCTCCTCTTAGATTTTCATTTCCTACAAAAACCTCTGAGAAATTTGGATTGGTATTATACCAGCATCATAGATTAATTTGGAGAACATTGTTTCCTTAAAAATTACCAGGTCTCTGCTTCCCTGGACCTGCACCTCCCGCTAACTCTCCTGGCCTTCTACCCTATCCTCAGGCCTCTCAGGGTGGGTCCATCGCGGAGGCGCGCATTGACTCCCCCGGCCTCATTCGCCCTTCCATCCCCGCCGCTGTTCTCTGCTCCTGGTTTGGGCCCTGTGCCATTCCTGGTCTTGGGTCCCCAGACACCTGGGGAACTGGTGCTGCTTCCTGATCGTTTTCAACCAGGCCAGCTTGGGGCCTTCCTTGGGCCCCAGGAGCACTGCTCCTGGGGGACCTGGCCCCGCCCTCACCTCTCCCTGCTTCCCGGACCTGCACCACTGGCTAACTCTCCTGGCCCACTCTCCCGCCCTCAGGCCTCTCTGGGGGTAAGTCTACCGTGCAGCCGTCCACGCCTTGACTCCGCCAGCCCCTCTCACCCTTCCATCTCCCCCGCTGTTCTCTACTCCTAGCTTGGGCCCTGTGCCATTCCTAGTCTTGGGGCCCCAGACACCTGGGGAGCCAATGCTGATTCCTGACACTGTTCACCCCCACCTGCTTGGTGCCTTCCTTGGACCCCAGGAGCACTGCCTCTAGACCCGGCCCCGCCCCCCCCTCTCTCTGCTTCCTGATCCTGCAACACCCACCCGCCTCTTTCTGGGGCTGACAGCCTCTTTCTAGGGCTCTGAGGCTTACCTTTACTCTCCCTGATCCTTTGCATCCAGTACAACCCAGCTACTCAATCCACTCCCTGGGAAATCTTGGGGCTTCTTCCCAC
>NW_008345687.1:2080351-2084712 GCF_000622305.1 Nannospalax galili | reverse complement strand
ATAGAAAACATAAAATGCTTTCTGTAGAAATAAGGTGACTTCCCAGGCTAAAAGAAGTAACCCTTTAGCATGAATGCTAAAAACAGAGACATTTGTTGTACATTTTGTGTATTAGTAATTAGATAGCCTATGATGAAGTTATTCTGAGTTTTAGAAACAGCTTATGTTTCTTTTCTGTGCTTTTATCACTCATTTATTAGAAAGCTACAAGATGAAGTATTTTTCAGTTTTTGAAAAACATTCACTAGAAATAAATATCAGTTGTCTAAAAAAAAAAAAAAATTACCACGTCTTTGAATTACTGAACATCATGCATTTCTTCATTTGCTGGTGATTTCTTTAGTTTCTTTGAGCGATGTTTTAGTGATTTTCTTCTCTGTGTATTCATCTCACACTTATTTCGTTTAGTTTATTCACTACATTAATGTTTTCCATTTGTGTTGATATTTGGAAACATAACTGTTTTCAATAGATCAGTTTCTCAAAGGCTTGGGCCTTACTATAATTACCTTTTACTTATGGTGGTACCAAGAACAGCCACCTGAACATACTACACAATCATCAGATATAAGTAAAACTGAATAAATTTTTGTTTGAGAATGATTTTAGCTCAAATCTAAATTTAATTGGTGAAGCATTCAGGTTTAGTATCCAATAAATTATATAGGGAGGTCACAGATACTTTCTAAACTTTAAAAATCTTGAGATGAAATTTTTGGACAAATCATGGAACAGTTAACAATGTTTTTTTACAGGAAAGAAAATTAAGGTGTAGAAACTAAATAATTGGCCATCTGTTGTAACAGTGGTAGCCCTGAGCTCAGAAACCTGAGCATTTTGGAGGAAAGTGCATGGTTAAGTTGAATTTTTCAACTAGTTGTTTTCTGTAGATTGCTAAGGAATCCAATGCCAAAGTTGAAAGTTGTCTCTCTCCCTGCAAAATAAAATTTAGACGTGGTTAAAAATCTCATTCTTCTCATTTTGACTTATGAACTGGAAATGAGTGATGCATGCATGGCTAAACAAATTATGAAAAACCCATGAGTAAAATGTTCTGGATATCTGGATTTTGTTTTATATAGACTTTGATAATTTCCCAGAAAAAAAGAGAATATATTACAAGTGACACTATTTCCTCTGTGCCAGCAACCCATTGTAGAAAACCCATGTTTATAGCGATTGCCTCAAAATTCAAACATTCCCTTTTGGAAGGAGGCTCGGTAAGTCTTAGAAAGTAAATAAATCTTGAGCTGGGCATGGTGGCCCATACCTTTAATCCCAGCACTTGGGAGGCAGAGGCAGGCAAATCTCTGTGAGCCCAAGGCCAACCTTATCTACATAGTGAGTTCCAGGTCAACTGGGACTACAGAGAGAACCTCTTTTAAAAAGACCCCCCCAAACAAGAAGAACAAAAGAAAGGAAGAAAGAAAGAAAAATAAAGAAAATATAAGACTCAGGAACTAAACAAGTCTCAGGAAGTTCCTGAAACTCACAAAATTCCCATGATTTTGCCTCAAGGTTATACAAGCAGTAAAACTATGGCTGTGGATTTGAGACTCTGAAAATCCACCTTGAAATACTGCCAATCCAGTTTAAATATTAAGTAAGATTCTTACAAAGTATATTTTAATTTTCTCCCTCTTTTCTTTTTGTCATGCATTTTATTTCTATACATCATAAAATTTATAATATATTGATAAGTTTTTTGTTTTAAGCAAGTATATTTACATAATTAAATAAAAAAATTAAAACAACTGCTTCTTCTTATTTTTTTTCTAATGTTAGTCATTTATTTGTATAATTCTGAGTTTTGATCTGATATCATTTTCTTCAATAAGAAAAGTTAATTTGGGTCTCAGCAGCCTTCCAGATAGTCCTGAGTTCTGGCCTCCTTCTGGCCTCTCTCTGACAGAGAGGCTGAGAATGCAGAGGACTGCCGGAGAGCCCTGGATCCTGCCTCCTTGTAGTGGTGAGCTTCCCTTAATTGCTCCATACCCATCCCCCTACCTGGGATTTCATGAGGTCCCTCCCAAGGCCCCAGGGCAGATCTGGCTTTGGTAGGCTAAGGCTGAGATCCTAGCAGACAACCTGAGAGGGTGGACTGCCTGAGAGCACATAGATCCTGCCTCTACATGGTGAAGGAAGCTTGAGTGTACCTGACTGGAACCTAAATTGGGCTTCTGTGGCTACTCCTGAATAGCTGATCTGAAGCCATCAGTTCCCTCCAAATTAAACCTGAGAGAACCTGAACCCTGTATCAAGCAGCTTTACATAACCAGTAAAGGATCCAAGCATCTAGATTACAAACAAAAGCATATTTCAACTTAATTCTCATATCAGAATCATAAACAACAAAAGAAATTCACATGCCAAAATCCCAATGAAAGAATAATGAAATAGAAAGCCAAACCACTCTGCCCCCATCAAACTTCACCAATCCTGTAGAAGAGTTCTACAAGGAGAACGCTCTAGAGATAATTCAGGATACTGAATTTAAAAGAACAATCATAAACATGATCAAGGAATTCAATGACTTTAAAGAACACATGAACAAACAAAGAACTAAAAGAACATAAGGATAATGAAGAAGGAAGTGCAAAACTTGAAACAACAGGGGAAAGTCTCACCAGTAGAATGAATGAAATGGAAAACAGAATATCAACACTAGAAGACAAAGTTGAATTGGACCACTCAAGCAAAGATTATAGAAAAATTTAAAAAACACAGGAATGGAATATGCAAGGGATATGGGACACCATGAAAAGACCAAATCTATGGCTTGTAGGAATAGAGGAAGCAGAAGAATTTCAGGTTAATGATGTTCACCAGATCTTAAACAGGATTGTAGAAGAGAATTTCCCAAAATTAAGGAAAGACATCCCTATACAAATACAGGAAGCACATAGAACACCAAATAGACAGGACCAGAAAAGAAATTCCCCACAGCATATCATAGTAAAAACACTAAATGTACAGAACAAAGAGAGAATACCGAAAGCAGCAAAAGAAAAACAGTAAGTCATGTACAAAGGAAAGGCCATCAGAATTAAAGCTGACTTATCAATGCAAACTATGAAAGCCAGAAGAGCCTGGACCAAGGTATTTCCAGTTCTACATGACAATAGATAATAGATGCCAGCCCAGACTACTTTACCCAGCAAAAACGTCTATTATAGTTGAGAGGGAAAGAAAAATCTTCCATGACATGAAAAGCCTGAAAGAATCTATGTCCACAAAACCAGCCCTTCAAAGAATACTTGAAGCAATACAGAGAGTGGAGAGAGAAACAACTATAGCCCAGAGGAAATGAAAGCAAATAAATTAAGGTATAATTGAGGAAATACAAAATTAGACAGAGAACACAAACAGCAATCAAAATGATGGCAACTAATACACATCTTTCAATAATAACCGTAAATATCTATGGACTGAACTTCCCAGTCAAAAGACACAGGCTAAGTGAATGGATTAAAAAACTAAATCCATCTCTTTGCTGTCTGCAAGAAACCCATCTTCAAGGGCAAGCACTACCTCAAGGTAAAAGGATGGAAAAGAATATTCCAAGCCAATGGCACTAAGAAACAAGCAGGGGTTGCAATTCTAATATCTGACAAAATAGACTTCAAAGTAAAACTAATCAGAAGAGATAAGGAGAGTCACTTCATTCTGATCAAAAGAACAGTTAACCAAGAAGATATTACAAACCTTAACATATATGCACCAAACTCTGGTGCATCCAAATTCATAAACACAACACTATAGGACTTTAAGACACAGATTAACCCCCAAAATTCAGTAATAGTAAGAAGCTTCAATACCCCACTGTCTCCATTAGACAGGTCAACCAGACAAAGAATAAATAGAGAAACAGCTGAATTAAATGGTATCATACATCAAATGGACCTAACAGACATCTACAGAATATTCCACCCAAGTACCAAAAAATACTTTCTATTCAGCACCCAATGGAACTTTGTCTAAAATTGACCACATACTGGGGCACAAAACAAATCTCAACAACAACAAAAAGAAATAATTCCATGCATTCTATCAGACCACAATGCAAAAAGCTTAAAATCAACACTGAAAGAAGCCCTACTAAGTACATGAACTCATAGAGATTAAACACACTTTCTGAATGATGAATGGATCAAAGAAGAAATTTAAAAAGAAATAAAACTATTTGTGGAATTAAATGAAGAGTACAATACAACACAACACAACTTTGGGACACTTTAAAAGCAGTCCTAAGAGGGAAGTTTATAGCTCTAAGTGCCTACATTAAAAAACTAGAAAGAGCCCAAATAAATGACCTAGCACTGTAACTCAAGACCCTGGAAAGGCAAGAACAAATGAAACCT
>NW_008345687.1:2077130-2080328 GCF_000622305.1 Nannospalax galili | reverse complement strand
AAGAAATAACAAAAACCAGAGCAGAAATTAATGAAATAGAAACAAAGAAAACAATATGAAGAATCAATGAATCGAAGACCTGATCTTTGAAAAGCTAAACAAGATAGACAGACCCTTAGCCCAGTTAACCAAAAGAAAGAGCAGATCCAAATCAACAAATTCAGAGATGAAGGGGAAATACCACATCAGACACCCAAAAGATCCAGACCCTTATAAGGGAATCTTTTAAAAACCTACATGCTACCAAATTTGAAAATCTGAAAGAAATGAATGGATATCTCAAATGATGGGACTCAGTAAAGTTAAACCAAGAAGAGATCAACAGTTTAAACAGACCCATAACATATGAGGAAACTGAAACAGTACTACAAAACCTCCCAACTAAAAAAAACCCAGGCCCAGATGGATTTACAGCAGAATTCTACCAGACATTTAAAGAAGACCTCCAACCAATACTACTTAAAATATTCAAAAAGATAGAAACAGAGAGAGACCTCCCAAATTCCTTCTATGAAGCCAGCATCACTCAATACCCAAACCAGGTAAAGACACAACCAAAAAAGAAAACTATAGACCCATATCCTTAATGAACACAGATGCAAAAATTCTCAACAAAATTCTTGCAAACCGCATATAGACACACATCAGAAAGAACATCCATCATGATCAAGTCGGCTTTATCCCAGAGATGCAGGGATCATTCAATATACCTAAGTCAATAACATCATAAATCATATAAATGTGCTCAAAGACAGGAACCACATGGTCATCTCAATAGGTGCAGAGAAATCCTTTGACAAAATTCAACATGCATTTATGTTCAAAGTCCCTAGAGGGAACTGGACTGGAGGGAACATACCTCAACCTAATTAAAGCTAGATACAACAAACCCACAGCCAATATCATTCTAAATGGAGAAAAACTGGAAGCATTCCCATTAAAATCAGGAACCAGACAAGGATGTCCACTATCTCCACTCCTTTTCAATATAGTGCTTGAAACTCTTGCTAGATCAGTATGACAGGAGAAGGGAATTAAAGGAGTATTAATTGGAAAAGAAGAGGTAAAACTTCCCTTTTTGCAGATAATATGATACTATACTCAAGAAATCCCAAAAGTTCCACCAGAAAAGTCCTAGAACTGATCAACACGTTCAGTATAGTGGCAGGTTATAAAATCAGTTTACAAAAATCAGTAGCTTTTCTATATACCAGTAACAAACAATTGAAGAAAGAATACAGGAAAATGCTCCCATTCACAATTGCTGCAAAAAAAAAAAGAAAATCTTGGAATAAATCTGACCAAAGACACCAAAGATCTCTACAATGAAAATTTTAAATAATTAAAGAAAGGGATTGAGGAAGACACCAGGAAATGGAAGGACCTCCCATGCTCATGGATTGGAAGAATTGATATTTTGAAATTGACCATCCTACTAAAATCAATATATAGATTAAATGCAATCCCAATCAAAATCCCATGACAGAATTAGAAAAAAAAATCCTTAAATTCACATGGAAGCACAAAAGACCCCAGATAGCCAAAGCAACCCTGAGCATAAAGAACAAAGCTGGGGGTATTACTATACCAGATCTCAAAGTATACTACAGAGCTATAGTCTTAAAAACAGCATGGTACTGGCACAAAAATAGACACATAGATCAATCGAACATCAATTGTAGATCCAAACCTGAGTACATTCAATTTCAGCCACCTGATATTTGACAAAGGTAACAAGAACACACAACGGAGGAAAGACAACATCTTCAACAAATGGTCCTGGAAAAACTGGATCTCCACCTGTAGAAGAATGAAACTAGATCCTTATCTTTCACCTTGCACAACAGTCAACTCCAAATGGATCAAAGACATCAATGTGAAACTGGAAACCCTGAAATTATTAGTAGAAAATATTGGCAGTAACGTACAATATATAGGTGTAGGAAAGGATTTTCTAAATCGGACAGCAGTTGCTCAGGAATTAAGGTCAGCAATCAACAAATGGGACCTCATTAAACTAAAAAGCTTCTGTACAGCAAAAGAAACAGTAAAAAAAAAATGAAGAGAAAACCCACAGAATGAGAGAAAATCTTCACCAGTGACACATCTGACAGGGGTTTAACATCCGGAATACATAAAGAACTCAAAAAACAAAGAATTGAGCAACTAAATAACCCAATTAAAAGATGGGCTAAAGATCTAAACAGAGAGCTCCCAAACGAAGAAATAAAGACGACTAAGAAACATCTCAAAAAGTGTTCAACATGATTAGTAATTAGGGAAATGCAAATTAAAACCACCCTAGGGTATCACCTTACCCCAATCAGACTAGCTAGGATCAAGAGAACAAATGATAACAAATGCTGGTGAGGATGTGGAGAAAGGGGAATGTTCTTCACTGCTGGTGGGATTGTGACCTCTATGGAAAACAGTATGGAGAACTCTTAAAAAACTAAAAATGAACCTACCGTATGACCCGGTTATACCACTCCTTGTCATATACCAAAGTACTCATCCTATTGTAGAGACACTTGTACAACCATGTTTGCTGCTGCTCTTTTCACAAGAGCTAAGAGATGGAAGCAAACTAAGTACCCCTTAACTGACTAGTGGTTAACAAAAATGTGGCATATTTACACAATGGAGTTCTATTCAGAAGTAAAGAAAGAAGAAATAATGAAATTTGCAGGTAAATGGATGGATCTAGAAACTGTACCAAGTGAAGTAACACAGACTGAGAAAAACAAATGACGTATGTTCTCCCTCATATGTGGGTCTTAGCACCAAATCCGTTTACATTCCAGGTCTTTTTAATAAAATGATGCTATACAGCAGTCCCTTACACATGAAATAACTACCATCATCAGGACTTCAGCTGAGCCTGATCACTAAACATCATCACAATTGGGCTTGATGGCTGTGCTCATTCATTAAAAAGAGCAAAGCAGGGTCATTGGACCCTCACTGCATTATCTAGCCACTCTTCCCAGCCAACTGTATGTAATTTGACCCTAATCACACAGGGCCTCCTGGATTTGGGGAGGGATAAAGTATACAATCTGGAGAAGGCTAGGAAGAGAAGGCATGGCTCATGCTGGGTAAAGGCTTTCCAGTGTGCATACCCTCAGGTCATACATATACCTTAGAAACCCCTCAGTTATCTCGGTAAGTAAACTCAATAAATTCATTGGTTCCCCA
>NW_008345687.1:2076554-2076923 GCF_000622305.1 Nannospalax galili | reverse complement strand
AATGAGAAAGCCTAAGCAAGTGATGAAGGTCTGTTTAGGTTTGATATGATACATAACGGATGAGACAAAAATAATATACACATAATCTTAAAATGTCTATGGTTATAGTTTATTCAACTAGTTTAAGGAACAAAATATATATCTAGTCAAAGTTTATCTGAGAATATTTGGTTTTTTACCCAAGCCTTGTCTACATAGCACATGATAATTAAAAGTACCAGACTGGTGGAGCTAACCTTATTGGATATTTGACAGCCATAGTTTGAAGGCTATACTAATGTGGTCAGAGGGACTTAAAGGTCAGTTTTTGCCCCTTGCCCTCCAAGGTTGACTAAGTTCCAGGGGACTATGGAACATCTCTCAAAATGT
>NW_008345687.1:2062387-2075837 GCF_000622305.1 Nannospalax galili | reverse complement strand
TCTGACTTTTTTCTAGCTCCCTGTCTAGAACTTGTAATGCTAATTACTCTTGCCTTTACTTCTCCTTCACATCTCCTCTTCAGGATTCAATGACTTTCTTTTCCCCCTGGAGATAAGAGTTATGCAATTTGGGAGTCTTTTAGACAGACCCACTGAAGGGGTACTCCAATTGTCTCACCCTGCATCCCTGTTCAACATGGAAGGAGCCAGAGCGGTCTGCGTCCATACTCCCTATTGGGAATTTGGGTAACCTCTTCAGAGGATGGTGTGATAAGAATAGGAGGTAGGAATTGGCTAGGCAGTTAGGGTAAAAAGACCCTAAAGTAGCCAGTTTCTTGGCTAAAAGTCAAAATGTCCTTGGGCCTCTTAGCAACATACTCTGTTCCAAAGGCCAAAAATGTTGAAAGTATTTGGGAGCTTGCATCTAATCCTTAAAAGATTTTAGGGTTACCTCTTTAGAGATAGGAAATGTTAGAGTAGCCAAAAGCCTCATGGAAAATAAATAAATAAGAGAAGAAGAAAGCGTACATGAAGTTATCAGAAAAAAGTAATGGGGAGATATGGGAGGAGTTGGAAGGGAGGGAGTGGGCATGGATTTGATCAAAACACCTTATGTGCATGTATGAAATTCTCAATAAATTATTTATTTTAAAATGGCAATGAAAAGATAACTTACTTTACCATTCCTTACAGAGCATCAAATTTTCTTACTTTAGTCTGAAAACTATCTACTGTTTTGAAGGACACTTTCACTGGGTTTAGAGTTGTTACTACATTTTCATACATATGTGTTTGCATGTGTGTGGTTGTATATGGATCTATGGTTGCATGTGCATGAGTGTGTGCACGCACACATGTTCGCACATGTGTGTGTGTGTGTGTGTGTGTGTGTGAGAGAGAGAGAGAGAGAGAGAGAGAGAGAGAGAGAGAGAGAGAATGAGTAGAGGACTGAAGCTGACATTGATGTCCACCTTGATTATTCTCCATTCTGTTTATGGAGACAGGGTCTCTCACTGAACCTAGAGCTCTCCAATTCCTGCTAGCCTAGCTGGCTAATTTGCCCTGAGAATCCCCCTGTCCTTGCCTTCTGAAGGCTGAGATTACAAGTGGCTGCCATGCGTGTCCAGCTTTTGCAAACGTTCTGGGATCCAAACTCTGGTCTTCATGCTTTCACAGCAAGCACTTTTATCCTCTGAGCCATCTCTTCAGACTCCGTTACCACTGCTTGTTTGATTTCTTATTTTTTATCAGCACCTAAACATACTTCATTATCTCCTAATTCTTATTGATTCTGAGGTCACTAATAAATCTCTATCTTTATTGTTCCTTTTTATTCCAGGACCCTGTTGTATCACTTTTAATCCCTATCAACATCTCCCTTCTCCCTATACATCCCTTTCCCACATTTGTGTGTTTTTTATTATTTGGTGACTCACTGGACTTAAAGAAGGTTATCTGTGTGACCATTGCCTTGGAGTTATTAGTCTCAGTCTCGTGGACTAACCACTGGTAGAAAACTGACGATAGTAACTTCTCATCCTCCAGAATCTATCCATAGCCAATAGTTCAGCAGTGAGGGGTAGGATACCCTGTGCTCCTCCATCCATTTAAAACATTTTATTTATTTATTTATTCATTTATTTATTATTATTTTACGTGTATGAGTGTTTTGCCTCCATGTATCTAAATGCACTCATGTCATACAATGCCAGTGGAGGTAACAAGAGTGTTGGAGCCCCTGGAACTGGAGTTACAGATACTTGTTAGCCACCATTTGGGTGCTAGGGACCGAACCCAGATCCTTTGCAAGAGTAGCCAGTGCTCTTAACCCCTAAGCCATCTCTCCAGGCCCCTGCATCCACTTTTCACTACCAATGGGCTATTCTTTTGCAGACCCAGTGCAGGCAACTGCAGCTGCTGAGTTTATGATTGCAACTGTGTCTTGCGCAGAAGATGGTGTTTTATAGCCCTTCTTCCTATCTTCCAGCTTAAATTCTTTCTACCTCCTCTTTTGCAGTGTTTCCTAAGCCTTTACAGAGGGTGGTATAAATGTCTTGATTAGAGCTGAACAGTTTCAGCACCTTGAGCAGCACTGAGTCTGCATTCACTGCCTTTGGCTAGAAAGGGGTGCTTCTCTGATGAAGGCTGAGAGCAGCCTTTGTCTATGAATGTAAACATAAATATTTAGTAGGTAGCTTTGTGCTGTGCCAGCTTAAGCTAGCCAGAGTATTAAGTTCCTCTCAAGGGCCCATAACATTGCCATCTATGGATTTTTGACCAGATTTACAGTACCAGACATGGGTTTTGTCCTACAGAGCAGGCCTCAAATCCAATCAATGAGTGGTTGTTTACCGCTATAACAGTCCTGCCCTATAACGCAAGTGGGTACATCTTGCCTGTCAGTTTGGTCTCATAGGTTGTAGAGTTCACCTCTGGGTAAAACCCCTGTTCTCTTCCAGCAACCTACATAGTACCTTCAAACACTAGGAAAGCCAGTCAGCAGGAAGTTTCTGGCTCGCTTTCCACCTGACATCTTAATGTCTTACAATCAACGTATATGGTGTTAGCAATAGCAATGGAATCTTATGGGCTAGTCTTTCTCTTCTGATGGGTTTTCAGCAGTGAGATTATGATGGGTTTCGTTAGCTTGTTTGTTATCTGTCTTTTGTTTCACTAAACTTCTTTAACTTGTGTGTTTACAACTTTTATCAAATGCTGGCAAATTTCTGGACTCCATTATGTATTTAGATTTTTTTCTAACCCATGCCTATTTTCTCTCTGGTGGTGGGGGCATGGTGCATGCACCGTCATGCTTGAGTGGAGGCCAGAGGACAATTTACAGGAGCCAGTTCTTTCCTTCCACCATGTGGGCTCTTGGGATCAAGCTCGTCTTCAGACTTTGCTGCACATGCTTTATCCACTGAGCCCTTTAGCCAGCCCTCTTCCGCATTTTCTAATCTGATCCGCTCTTCCGTTGAAACTTCTATCTCAGATGTAAATATTTCATCAATTGGCTCTTTATAAAAAACGTAATGTCCACTTCTTTTCTCATCATTTTTGTACTTATTTTCATGCTTGACTATCCCCACAGTAACTGTCTTCAAGTCTTGCTGTTTCCCTGTGTCTGTTTTTCGTAACTGTGCTTTCTAGTCTTATGGATCCTAATTTTATGTTTTGCATGTTTAGTAATTTCTTCTTTTGAGAAATATAATCATTGCATTATTGTTGCACATTTGTATTGGCATTCTTTCTGGAGTATTAAATTTTGATTTGAAAGGACTTAGGAGGTTTAACAAGTAGTGTGTTCCTGTCAAGTCTTATTTTTAACGTCTTGTTAGGGAAGGTCTAGAGTAACCATAATTCCAGCTTAATCTCACTACCATATTGTGACTCTCCTGGGATTTTAACTGAATGTCCAATCTCAATAAACTATACTTCACCTGACCAGTGCTTACACCTCCTCAGTTTAGAGTGAACACTGGAAGTTGTTGCTCAAACCTTGATAGCTATTGTCCTTTGCCTAAGTATGTACCATGCATAATTTCTTGAAATACCAGTTATCTTCATCTTCTTATTATCTATCCTTTCAACTCAGCAAGGCTGCCAAGCTCAATATGGTCCTTCCTCTCTTGTCTCAATCCTCCAGGAAGTGCCTTTAGGAAAATAAGCTGGTTACAATGAGCTTGTTTCATGGTGCCTTTGTTTTAGGGATTATAATCCTGTGCTGCCACCTGTTGTTGAATGTCCGAAGTAGCTACATGATACATTATCCAGCTCATCCATCCATCCATCCATCCATCCATCCATCTATCTATTATCTATCATGTATCTATCATCTATCAATCTATCTATCTATCTATCTATCTATCTATCTATCTATCTATCTATCTATCTATCATGTATCTATCATCTATCAATCAATCAATCTATCTATCTATCATCTATCATCTATCTATCTAGGCACATACACACAAAATATATGTACTTATATTCACATATATTTATATATTTCACTGGTATATTTTATAAATATGTGACATTTATTTAAAATATATGAATATGTGTATATATATTATTTCCTTGATTTTTAAGTGTTTATGGCAAGAGGGCAATAAAAGTTCCAGATAGTGTGCCAGGAACATAAACACAGACCCTGGTTTTATTTTTACAGTTCTTAACACAATGTCTTTGTATCATTTACCTAAATGCTACACCATTCCATTTCATTGCATTACATTCCACAAGATATGTTTGGTACTAAATAAAGTCAAGTGCAACAGAATGATAAGTGCTTAAAATACAATTTTGAATGTATCCAAATCAGTGTGCTTATGTTAATGAGAGATAAGAAAAAAAGATCACAAGATCTTGAAAATCATCTGTTCATCTTGAGGGGTTGAATTGACAGAGGGAGGTGGTGAATGATAACTTTTTAGAATGGACCACAGATGAGCACTGCAAACACCACCCAAATTATCCTTGCTATGTTCTATCTTACTATAGGCATAGCTGGAAGATTATATTTTGTATTGTGCCTATATTACCTGGACCTTTAAGCTAATGCTTAAAGAACTAATGTTCTTGATGAAGTTTTCAGGTTTTCAGAACTTTAGAACAAAACCATTGATTATTATTCTAAAAGAATGTAGATAATTATATATACTTTTGACACTTCTATCTTACTTTGGACAGTTATAACTTTTCTTTCTCTGGAAGGCTGAGGGCTGGAGTGGCAGGTGCCTGGCATGCCCTCTAATGTGACATTTATGCCTCCCTGCCTTACTCCCACTTTTTAGGCTTTTTCTTTCCAATGTTCTGAATTCTTCCTTTTCCAGTCTTTCTTACTTTAGAGCTTTATAGTGGAAGGAGGATTATAGTCATTGGGATTGCTTTACAGATGAAAAAACTGTCGCTTCTTACTTCATCCTCCCCATTGTTTGCCACCTCTGAATCATCATTGGTATAAAATCTAGCATAAAGCCTTTTGAGGATAGCTTTATGAAACCAGAGCTTGTTTATCAAAAGTTGTGGAAGAACAACTCTAGGGACTGGCTGACAGTGTCCAGTAGTATCTCTCAGTTCTATCATGATGCACTTTTTTGATGCCCACTCTAAGGATGTATGTGCATCACATGCATGCCTGGTGCTCAAGGAGGCCAGAAGAGAGCAGCAAGTCCCCTAGAACTGGAGCGACAGATGGTTGGGAGTTGTAATGTGGATTCTGGGAACTGAACCCAGGTCATCTGTAAGTGCAGCAAGTGTTTTTAACTGCTGAACTATCTCTCCAATCCCCAAAGGATTTTTGTTCTTGTTTTTTGAGACAGTGTCTCATGCAGCTCAGGATGGCCTTGAACTTGTTACTAGCCAAGGATGATCTTGAACTTCTGATCTTCCTACTTCCTCTTCCCTAGTCCTGAGACTCCCAATTGCTGGGATTACAGGCACTGAGGATTAAATCCAAGGTCTTATGCATGCTAAGCAAGCACTCTACCAACTGAGCTATATCACCAGTCCCAATCCAAGGCTCTTTAAAGCCCATCCATAGCCTCCATTTAAAGTAATATTTTAGAAGAAAGTGGAAAACAATGCACGTTTTGCTCCAGGAATGGAACAGACATGTGCTGACCATTTATTTTAATGTGTAAATGATTTCTTTT
Source organism: Nannospalax galili (assembly GCF_000622305.1). NCBI lineage: Eukaryota > Metazoa > Chordata > Mammalia > Rodentia > Spalacidae > Nannospalax > Nannospalax galili. The sequence goes on along the minus strand of NW_008345687.1, from coordinate 2,070,180 downwards.
TAACTTTGGAGGTGGAGCATATTTTCCTCCAACGGTGGTAACAATATGGTTAATCTTACACTGTACTCCATAATGGTTCCACTTTCTGGCCTATGGAATATATTTCTCTTTGCTCAAATTTATGGAATGTTCTAATTGAAAAGCATGAAGCAAAATGACCAACATAACTTTTGAGGCCAGCTCATAACAGGCATTACATCTAGCTGGCTCACTATTCACTCAAATGCTCCCTCTTCAAACTCAGCTACTGTGTTATGAAGATGTCTATGTCAGACAGAACTATTACAATGTAAGTGTCTAGCCACAGTCCCAATAAAGATCTCATCCAACGTCATTCCAAACCAAACATTAGACACGAGTCTGAACAATCCTTCAGAGGGTGCCAAGTCCCAGCCCACAAGTTATCTGTAGGTTCAAACCTACCAGTTGGGATTTCAGACATCATGGAGTGGAGACTAAGTGTGAATTCAGTCTCAGGATTTGAGTTTTCCATTAAGGCTGGGTTGAGCAATGATAAGCAATTCCCACACAATATTCCAGAATTCACAGATTCTGGAGCAAAATCAATGTCATTCTTTTGGGCCATTAAGCTTTTAGGTGGTTTTACAGTAGCAGTAGATAGCTGCAACACATTTTGGTTTTAAAGAGCAATGTGCAGCCAAAACCAAATCGAATCTGTATAATAGTTAGTCTAGGATCAGAGACAGGTGGACATGGGCAGTGTCCATAGAATAGTATTAACGAAACTCCATAGGAATTTAGGGAGACTATCAGAGGAAATCTAATGGACCTTAAGAAGACTGCTGGTGATGACTTAAAGGAAAAAATAAAATACTATCAGAAGTGGGAGGAAAAGGAACTCTCATTATATACTGCATAAAGTTTAGTAACAATATCTTGTGCAGTAAGAGGAAAATAGGAAATATACCTATTTTTCCAGCTAAGGAGTGTTGCAGAAAGAGGCTTGAAAGAGCTTTGCCTTCTGTCTGTTTCTAGCTGCCTGTAGTAAAATTCAAGGAAGAAAGATGAGCTAAAGAAAGAAATGTTATATATAAAGTCTCCAGGACTTGCTGCGTTGGAAAAGAAAACTGTATCTCATTCCCAGCCTCTCCAGATGGCAAATGATGCTGAATTAAGATGTGACTTCTGAGCACAGATCATAGCCAGGGTGCTGTCAAGAACGCACAGACTAAAGATAAATACCTTTGTTAAGGTTCACAAAGTTTTGAGCTAGTGTGTTATAGGTCATTTTGAACAAAGGGCCACATAAGAATTTGCATGGTGTTTCTCACAGGTTCCTTCTTTAAAACAATAAGAATGCTGAGACTCTTAAGATGTATTCTTAAAGAGAGCCAGTGTTTTCTTTTCAAAAGCTCAACTTAGTAAGACTCAGGTGTATGGCTTTTGTTTAATGAAATACATTATGAATTGATTCATATGAAATCCACAAAGTGTTAAAAGAATTTTATCACCTGTTACTGAAAAGAATAGAGATAGCATATAGTAAAAACAAACTTTTTAAGCCACAAAATACCTATAGGAGGGAAGAAGTCCATGAGAACAGTTCACTGTAAAGGTGATCTAAATCTTACGGCATAGGAAGGGCATGTTAGTAGGTTGATGGAGTCTGAACATAGAGCCAAAGGCTGTGATAATTCCTTGGTAATGGATCTCAGCCCTAATTAACCCCTAATATGGTGACACATATCTGGCTATCTTTTCTAATTGTTATGGACCAGTGGCTGCTGTGTTTGCTCTGTCTGCCCCTTTTTGGATGAGCACATTTCAGGCTTCTTTTCCACTTACCACATCATTATATGTTGGGCATATGAGGAGTAGAGAAACCATCTGCTTCATTCACAGTTCTTCAAATCAACATTCAGGGTGGAAATCACATGAGACCATGCTGAAAGGGCTTTATCTGATTTAGAAGATAAGACCCTGGACCTGAAGCCCAAGCCTGATGAGCTTGGGAGGGGGTTTGGGTAAAGCGTTGAGAGTATTTTAAATGTGTAAAGATGTGAATTGTGGCCTGAAAATGGTTTGTGGCAGATTTTTAGTTTCCCACAGTAGTTTCCATAATACTTTTGTACAAATGCTGTCTGGAACCTCACCACTCCCCCATTAATGAATGTATACCCATTCCCTGAATCAGGATAAGTGTTTGCAGTTACTGCAAGAGTAGAATCCTGCAAAGTAAGGTTGTGTGGCTTCTGAGATTAGATCATGGAATCAGAGTTTCCCCTTCTTTCCCTTAGAATGTTTGCCTCTGGAATTCAGGTACCATATTGTGAGGAAGCCCACAATTCTAAGCAGCCAAGTGTAGTTGTTCTATTTGAGGACACCAGTGAAGATCTGAGACAAGAACTAGAATCCATTTTCTGATGTGTAAATAATAAAGCCTTCATATAATTTTGCCCTTGGCCCTTTAGTAGAGCCAGACATGAACTATTCAATACAGTGCCTCATCAAATTCCAGGATTATGACCAAAGTAAATGCCATTTTAAACCACTAAGCTATAAGGAGATTTTTTTTATGAAGCAATATACAAACCCATCTACTTTATTAATGAGGAAGAAAGCTGACAACCTTGTAACCTGTTAGTGGTAGGCCTGAGCTGTGGAACCTAGTGTGTATGAGACTTGAGATCCTTCTAATCTCCAATGCCTCTTATAAGAGGGCATAGGTAGAACAGAAAGATATTGAACTGAGCTAGAAAGTGCATTAAGCTCTAGCCTGAGAAAACCAAGCCCAGTTTAACAAAGACAAGGTTTGTATTTTGTCAAAGTAGAGGTCTTTCTTGAAAATAAGTCAAACATATTTTGTATTTTAAGAAATGTATGATCATCAGGCCAGTTAGATGACTCAGCAGGTAATGACGCTTGCCACCAATGCTGAGGACCTGAGTTTAATCCTCAGGACCCACATGGTGGAGGAGAGAACTGGCTCCCAAAAGTTTTCTTCTGATCTCCACAAGAGCACTATGGCATACACACACACACACACACACACACACACACACACACACACACACACACACGTAATAATGATAATGATAATAGTAAAATTTAAAAATGTATATTCACTGTAGATTATTTGACTTCTGTTTGAAGAAGTGACTAGTTCAGGTGCTGCCATGCCCAAACACAAAGTAATGAAGGATCATGAGGTAGAAACTGTGTAGAATACAGCGTAAAACTGGAAGGTCCCTTGGAAAGACATTTTAAGACATTTTGTTCCCTTGTTAAAAAACATGCATGGGAGATTTTTACAGTTAAGCATTATAAGGGAGAGGAAGAAAAGGAACAGGAGTAGATACAGCTTGTGTTGTATCACACATTTTAATTCATTAATATTGTCCCAAAAATATATGAAATAAAATATAAAATACATTGTAATTTAATAAAAGTATAAACATGTTTTGTACAAAACAATATTAAACAATCTCTACCCATATTTCTGGCTCATTTCTAGCCAATCTACAGTTGTCCAGTTCATGACATTCCTTTAGGATCTATTACATGGTATTTGGACCATGATCATATGCTCTGTCTTATAATATCTAAACTCCCAGTTTGATTGTACAAATGCCCCATGTTCTGTAGTTTCTATCTTCTTTCTCTTTGAACACTATTCTGTCCCCAGTTGGGTCTTCATCATATTGCCATTTAGTGTTGATACCATTCTAGTCTCAATGTCCCATGTTTGCCTGTGCATCCAAATTTTCTGGAGGTCTTTGGAAAATTATAGATTTCTATGGCCAATCCTGAGCTACTGTGTGCAATACTGTTCATATATGTCCCTTCTTTCTCATTCTCATGACCATTGCTCAGTTCTAACACTTTATTCTCCAAGTTTTTATGATTATGTATTAATTGGTATGTCAAACCAGTATTTCAGATTCCCAAGAATGCTTTTGCTGAATTAATCTTTCTAAAATACTCATGTTGTCCCAACATTCAATAGTGTGAATGCATCTCTATTGTCCTTAAGAATACACCCAATCATCTCTAGTCTAGAATCGAACAGTTCTGTCTTTGGCCACTGTGTAATTTTCCAATATACCTTAGATCTCTAATTTAGCTTCATATTAGTACATAAAGTCTGATGAACCTTTCTGTTTTGTTCCAGGCTGCTACAGTAAAACATAGATTGCATGACTTAATCAGAAAACATTCCCTTCTCACAGTTCTGGAGCCCAGGAAGCCAGGTTACTGGAAGATTTATTCTCTGGTTTGAACACTTTCCTGTTTTATGTTAAATATAAATAAAAGAAGAGTAGCACCAATTGTTCTGGAAAGAAGGCAGCACAGAATTTCTTTCAGAAGATGTAGTTTATTATGAGAAAGGACCTCAAGACCATGATCAGACCTTGCAGGAGGAAAGCATTAGACAGAAACAAAACGATAGATGGAGGTCTGAAAATGATGGGGGCTTAAAGAGAAGGAGACACTTCTCTGTAAAACCTGGGGAACAGCTTCATTAATAATAAGAGAGCGGTAGAGAGATAGAAAGAGATAGCCACCATGAGAAGAATGGCAGGGAGTGGGGAGCCCTTTCAGGGAGCAGCTTTCAGAACACTTCCCTGAGTAAATCCTCCTGAGGAGTCTCCAGACCAATCCCAAGAACAAAGGAAAAATATGACATTTTATATCCTTTCAGGCTGGCAGGAAGTTGCATATCACACAGTTTAGTTCTATATAGCATATGCTGCAAAGAGCATGGAAGAGCCAGGCATCAAAAATTGAAAACCTTCAATTCACATCAAAGTCTGCTTCTTAACAGGAAGGCTTGGCCTGATTCTTTTAGGCTATGGGATGGAAGGCTAGACTGTAGCCTAAAGTTGCAGGCCCCTGTCTGAACAGCTTCAGTCAGCTGCCTTCTTGGATGTGCCTTCGAAGGGAAGAAAGGATGCTTCCTTGTGTCAGTGCAACCCCCACCCCATGAGAGGTCTCACTATATCATTCATGTGGCTTCACCTTCATGATATCATCTGAATTTAGTTACTTCCTAAGGGCCCTACTTTCTAATATCATGTTCGAGGTTAGGGCCTCAACATATGAATATTGAGAGAAAAAAAAATTGGCTTTGTAACACTTTCCACTTGATTAAATGCTTTCTTCCCATGGCTGGTTTGATATCACACATTCTTTTTAAATCTTATGTTAAGCTAGGGAGGCTGAGGCACAACAACTGAATGTTTGAAGCTAGCTTGAACTCTCTAATGAGACTTTGTCCCAAGAAACAGAAACCAAATGAAAATAAAGTGAACAAAAACTGATGTTGAACTAATTCTGTACTTCAGAAAAGCTGCTGGAACAAAGCAATTCCTGATATTTCCCTGGCTCAGCTTCCTCATGGCAAGGCTTTACCATATCTGCTGCCTCTCTTTGTCTTCGGCTCTGTATCTCTCTTCTTTGCTGTCGATTTCAGTATGTATTTCCTAAATACAGAGACATGCTTTTAGGGAACCACAGTACAATGATCAGATAGGAAATGAACACTGGTGTAATATAGTCATCTGACCCACAGAAGATGGAAAGGCAAAGCATCCAATGGAGACAACAGTGGCAGTGCAGTGCATGTATCTGCAGAGGCAGCTAAATAGTTCATAATTTAAATACAAGAATAAAATGCCATTTTCTCCATTGGGCTAAAGACTGACACACAAAAGAAAATTGGCAAACAGTTATTATGCACCAGAGACAATACTCAGTGTTAGCCGTGCACATTCAATTAAGTCTGAAAGTTATAAAGAAACTATATCCCATGATACTGGAAAAAATACAGAATAATCGGGTCTTTCATGTGCTTATTAAAGAATATATAATCAGACCAGGTGTAGTGGTGCATGCTTTTAATACCACCACTCAGGAGGCAGAGGTAAGTCGATCTCTGTGAGACTGAGGCCAGCCTGGTCTACATAGTGAATTCCAACCCAGCTTTTTTTTTGTTTCAAAAAGACTGGGTAAAAAAATACTGTACAGACTGGCAAGCCTCTCTCTCTGGGGTAAGTCAATTGAGCCCTCGGGGCCTTGACTCCCCCAGCCTCACTCACCCTCTTATCTCCCCTTCCCAGTCTCTCTTCTTAGCCTGGGTCCTGTCCAATTCCTTGTCTTGGCACCCCAGACAACTGGGGAACCACCACTGCTTTCTGATCCTTTGCATCCAGATCAACTCAGTTCCTTCTCAGGTCCCCAAGAGCACTCTGGGCCTAGCCCTGCCCTCACTTCCTTCTACTTCCCTGGGCCTGCAGGACCCAGCATCCTCTTCCCTAGATGCTGGGGCTGACCTTTCCTCTTCCTGACCCTTTGTATCCAGAAAAACCAACTCCTCAGTGCAGTCCCCAGGAGCCCTAAGGGCCACTTCCCACCCCCCATCTTCCTTTGTATCTCTTCCTTTGTGGCACAGCCACAAGCTGCCCTAGAACAGCATCTTTCCTGGGCCCAGCACACAGGCCAGTAGAACCCCCAAATTCCTGAGGCCAAAATCTTTCTTGGAGGGATCTTGACCTTAAGAGGAAGCCTGAGAGCATCTGATACTCATCTGACTTGGGCCTCTGTGGGAACTCCTGAAGACAAAAGCAATCTGGCCACTCTAATATAAAATCAAAAGAGAGAACCAGAAGCTTAGAGGAACCAGCTTTTCATGCCCAAAAAGTAAATCACAAAGACACATAAAGTTCACAAAAAGAAGCAGACCTAAACCTGAAGGCTTGAGTCTCACACAAGAATCAGAAACTACAAAAGAAATTCACATGTCAAAATCACAGAAAAAAAATAATAACATGAAAAACCAAAATAACATATCCCCACCAAATACCAATAGTCCTCTAAAGGAGTACAATGAGAACTCCCTAGAGATAATGCAGGACCTGGAACTCAAAAGAACAATTATAAACATGATAAAAGAATTCAGTGAATTTAAAGAACACACAAAGAAATCAAAGAACTGAAGGAAGATAGGGATAAACTTCTGAATGAATTCAGAAAAGAGTTAGCAATATTGAAGAATATTCAGACTGAAATGAAGAAGGAAGTGAAATACTCAGTAAACCAATTAGAAATGACAGGAGAAAGCCTCACCAATAAGATGAATGAAATGGAAAACAGAGTATCAAGACTGGAAGATAAAGTGGACGAACTAGAATACTCAAGCAAAGATTGTGAGAAATTTAAGAAATCACAAGAATAGAATATGCAGGAATTGTGTGACACTATAAAAAGATAAAACTTATGAATCATAGGCATAGAGGAAGGAGAAGAATCCAAAGATAATGGCATGGGCCAGATCTTCAACAGAATCGTGGAAGAAAATTTCAAGAAAATTCTGAAAGCTGCAAAAGAGAAACAACAAGTCACATATAAAGGAAAACCCATTAGGATCACAGGTGACTCTTCAATGCAAACTATGAAAGCCAGAAGAGCCTGGACCAAAGTATTCCCAGTTTTAAATGACCACAGATGGCAACCCAGATTACTATACCCAGCTGAAATGTTTATTATAGTCTAAGGGGAAAGAAAAATCTTCCATGAAATAAATAGGCTGAAGGAATTCATGTCCACAAAACCAGCACTTCAGAGAGCTCTTGAAGCAACACAAAGAGCTGAAGAAGGGAATGACTATACCCAAGGGGTTGCAGAAAGAAATTTAATGAAGGTATAACTGTGGAAATGTACAGCTACATCATGAGTGTAAATAGAAATAAAAAAGACAGGATTCAATACACATCTTTCATTAATAACTTTAAATATCAATGGACTGAACTCCCCAGTCAAAAGACACAGACTAA
>NW_008345687.1:2061476-2062084 GCF_000622305.1 Nannospalax galili | reverse complement strand
TCATTTTGATTAAAGGAACAATTAATCAAGAAGATATTACAATCATGAACATATATTCACCAAACTCTGGTGCACCCAACTTCATAAACAAAATACTACAGGACTTTAAGACCCAAATTAATCCCAACTCATTAATAGTAGGGGACTTCAATACCCCACTGTCTCCATTAGATAGGTCAACAGGTAAGAGAGTTAACAGAGAGACATCTGAATTAAACAATACCATATATCAAATGGACTTAAGAGACATCTACCGAGTATTCCATCTAAGTACACAAAGGACATACTTTCTACTCAGCACCCCATGGAATCTTCTCCAAAATCAACCATATACTAGGCCTTAAACTTCAACAAATACAAAAAGATTGAAATAATTCCATGCATTCTATCAGACCACAATGCAATAAAGCTTACATTCAACACGGGAAGAAGCCTTAATCACCACATGAACATATGGAGATTAAACAACACACTCCTGTATGATGAATGGGTCAAAAGAGAAATTAAGAAAGAAATAAAAGTATTCCTGGAACTAAATGAAAAGGACAATACAACACAACAAAACCTCTGGGACACGCTGAAAGCTGTCCTTAGAAGTTTATAGCTTC
>NW_008345687.1:2052777-2055714 GCF_000622305.1 Nannospalax galili | reverse complement strand
CCACTATCTCCATTAGATAGGTCAACAGGCCAGAGACTTAACAGAGAGACATCTGAATTAAACAAAACCATATATCAAATGGACTTAACAGATATCTACCAAGTATTCCACCCAAACACCAAAGGACATACTTTCTACTCAGCACCCCATGGAACTTTCTCCAAAATAGAGTATATACTGGGGCACAAAACAAAGCTGAGCAAATACAAAAAGATTTACATAATTCCATGTGTTCTATCAGACCACAGTGCAATAAAGCTTACAATCAACACCCGAAGAAGCCAAAATCACCACACGAACACATGGAGATTAAACAACACACTCCTGAATGATGAATGGGTCAAAAGAGAAATTAAGAAAGAAATAAAAGTATTCCTGGAATTAAATGAAAAGGACAATACAACACGACAAAACCTCTGGGACACGCTGAAAGCTGTCTTTAGAGGGAAGTTTATAGCTCTAAGTGCCTACATCAAAAAATCGGAACGAACACAAATAAATGACTTAACACTTCAACTCAACACACTTAAAAAGCAACAGCAAACAAAACCCAAACCCAGCAGACAAGAAGAAATAACAAAAATCAGGGCAGAAATTAATGAAATTAAAACAAAGAAAAGAATACAAAGAATTAACAATTCCAAGAGCTGGTTCTTTGAAAAGATAAACAAGATTGACAGACTGGTAGCCCAGTTAACCAAAAGAAAGAAAGAGCACCTCCAAATCAACAGAATCAGAAATGAAAGGGGAAGCAGCACAACAGACACCAGAAAGATACAGAATATTATTATAAGGGACTACTTTAAAAACCTACATGCTACTAAATTTGAAAACCTAAGAGAAATGGACAGATATCTAAAGGCATGGGAACCACTAAAACTAAATCAAGAAGAGATTAACAGCTTAAAAAGACCTGACTAAAAAAAGCCCAGGACCAGATGGGTTTACAGCCAAATTCTATCAGACATTTAAAGAAGATCTACATCCAATACTACTTAATTTATTCAAAAAGATAGAAATGGAGGGAGAACTTCCAAATTCCTTCTATGAAACCAGCATCACTCCAATACCAAAGCCAGGTAAAGACACAATGAAAAAAGAAAGCTATAGACCCATATCCTTAATGAACATAGACACAAACATTCTCAACAAGATACTTGCAAACTGCATATGGTCACACATCAAAAAGATCATCCACCATGATCAAATCGGCTTTATCCCAGAGATGCAGGGATGGTTCAATATACGTAAGTCAATAAACGTCATAAATCATATAAATGGGTTCAAAGACAAGAACCACATGGTTATTTCAATAGATGCAGAGAAGGCCTGTGACAGAATTCAGCATGCATTTATGTTCAAAGTCTTAGAGAGAATTGGACTGGAGGGAACATACTTCAACATAATTAAAGCCATATATAACAAACCCACAGCCAACATCATTCTAAATGGAGAAAAACTGGAAGCATTCCCATTGAAATCAGGAAACAGACAAGGCTGTTCACTATCTTCACTTCTCTTAAACATAGTGATTGAACCTCTTGCAAGAGCAATAAGAAAAGAACAGGAAATTAAAGGAGTAATAATTGGAAAAGAAGAGATCAAATTATCCCTTTTTGCTGATGATATGATATTATATCTAAAAAGATGCCAATAATTCCACCAGAAAACAACTCTTAGAAATTATTAACATGTTCAGTAAAGTGGTAGGTTACAAAATTAACCTACAGAAGTCTGTAGCCTTTATACCAATAACAAACAATCAGAGAAAGAGCACATGGAAACACTCCCCTTCACAATAGCTGCAAAAAAATAAAATAAAATAAAATATCTTAGAATAAACCTGACTAAAGACATTAAGGAGCTCTACAATAAAAAATTTCAATCTTTAAAGAAAGAGATTGAGGAAGACTTCAGAAGATGGAAGGATCTCCCATGTTCATGCATCGGAAGAATTAATATTGTGAAAATGACCGTCCTACTAAAACTCATTTATAGATTCACTGCAATCCCAATCAAAATCCCCACGACATTTTTCACAGAATTGGAAAAAACCATCCTAAGATTCATATGGAAGCACAAAAGACCTCGGATAGCCAAAACAATCTAAGCACTAAGAGCAATGCTGGGAGGATTACTATACCAGATTTTAAGCTGTATTATAGAGCTATAGTCATATAAACAACATGGTACTAGCACAAAAATAGAAACATAAATCAATGGAACAAAATTGAAGACCCCAAATATGAGTAAATGCAATTTCATCCACCTGATATTTGACAAAGGGACAAGAATATTCACTGGAGGAAAGAGAGCATGTTCAGCAAATGGTGCTGGCAAAACTGGATCTCCACCTGAAGAAGAATGAAACTAAACTCCTATCTTTCACCCTGCACAAAAGTCAATTCCAAATGCATCAAAGACCTCAATGTAAAGCCTGAAACTCTGAAACTGTCAGAAGAAAACACTGGGAAAAACCTACAAGATATAGGTGTAGGAAAGGATTTTCTAAACTTGTTATCAATTGCTCAGGAAACAAGGGCAAGAATTAACAAATGGGACCTCATTAAACTAAAAACCTTCTGTACATCAAAGGAGGCAACCAGGGAAGCAAACAGAAAACCCACAGAATGGGAGAAAATTTTCACCAGCGATAAATCCGACAGAGGTTTAATATCCAGAATATATAACGAACTCAAAAAGCAGAGAATCAAGACAGGGAGTGACCCAATTAGGGGATGGGCTGGGTAGCTGAGCAGAGAGTTCTCAAAGGAAGAAGAAGTACAGATGGCTATGAAACATCTTAAAAGATGTTCAACATCACTAATAAATAGGGAAATGCAAATTGAAACCACTTTAAGATTTCATCTTACCCCAGTCAGACTGGCTAAGATCAAGAGAACAAATGATACCAAATGTTGGAGAGGATGTGGGGAA
>NW_008345687.1:2040333-2052434 GCF_000622305.1 Nannospalax galili | reverse complement strand
TGAAATTTGCAGGTAAATGGATGGAACTAGAATCTGTTATACTAAGTGAAAGTAACACAGACATATGTTCTCCCTCATATGTGGATCCTAGAACCAAACCCTGATAACTGAGTATGTATCCAGACATAACTACAAGAACCAGGATAATGGAAAGGAAATAGGGAGGTAAAGGAAAAGAAAGAACCTGAAAGAGAAGAACAGTAAGAAACAGGCCTTAATAAGGGAGATATGGTTCAAAATTGGGTTAGTTTAAGGGAGGGGAGAAGGAAGGGTATACAAGGAACCTAGGGGATAAAGGGAAAGAAGGAGCTCAAGAGAGGTAGGACTGTAGGAGAAGGGTAGTAGTAAGAGAGAAAGGGGGGAAATGGGGCACCTTGACTGGGAAAACCATGATGGAGGGGTGAGACAATGCTAGAGATAAATAATGCCTAGCTAGTTTTGAAAACCAGATGGAACAATATTACTCCTACAACATACTGACAAATTATACATAGCAGATCAAGAAATATATGTCTATGTAAGGTTTATCTGAGAACAACTGGTCTTTGCCCAAGATTTATCTACATGACACACAGTAATTAAAAGTACCAGACTGGTGGAACTAACCTTCTTGGATGTTTAACAGACATACTTTGAGGCCTATAATAATTTGTTCAGAGGGACATAAAGGACAGTTTTTGCTCCTAGCCCTCCTAGGTCGACTAGTTCCAGGGGACTATGAGCATCTCTCAAAGTGTCCTGTAATTCTGATGGGTCACCTGTCCTCTTGATCAAGGAGGCTGAGGAGACCCCACCAGAGAGACTTGAACCAGTGTCCAGTCTACAAAGAGGAGGGTCAGCACAGAGGAATCATTTCCTTCATCCATTCAAGTGAATCCAACCATGGTCGAGGAGGACCGTTGACTCATCTTCACATAGGAGGAACTGGTAAAAGAAAGGAAAGGAGCCATGGGCTCCTCCCAAGCCCATGTGACCCCTGAGGAACAGATCCTCAAGTGTCTTTAAGAGTTAAAATAAATTGGTTTATCTGGGCCAAATGTATGACCTTAAACACCCAAAAGGAAAGTATAACCAAAGATTATAGGGGCAAATACAATTTCTTAAGAGTCCATATTCATAGCTAAAGGCTACATAACAAGAACAATGCCAGATAGAAGATACCTTCTTTTGAGTTCTTGGCCAGGGTGGCCAAAGGGACTCCCAGATATTAACCCAACAAAGAACTGGGAAAATGAACAGCAGACCCCAATCTTATCTAAAGCAATATTGAGAACTTATTGCAGCTAGATGAGGAACAGCTAACCCTCCTAAAACAAAGACCTCTAGATAGGCTGACTAGCTCCACCAGAAGGGCAAGTAGTGGGGAATGGCTGGGGAGCTGACAACACAGCAGACAGTAACAGGAATATCAGATTATAAGGGCTGTAGTTTGGGGAGGGAGGCTATGGTAGGGTGCCATTTGGGAAGTGGGTGTATAGTTGAAAAAAGATGGTTCGGGATGTTCTGTGTGATACACACACGCACACACACACACACACAAAATCAAAAAATTTAAAAAATGTATTATATTTGAGGAGGAAGCATGGAACTTTACGTCATGCTAATAAGTGGAGGTGATAGAAATTACCACTGAAATCTACCCAAAGACTTTGTAGACATACACAGGTGCCAAGGATCCAAGTGCAACTGATTATGACTAGTAATAATCACATACATACAGATTAGTGATGCATGCACCAACATCTCAGTGTTAGTAGCAAAAACAATGAGTCTTTCTGCAAGGAACAATATATTCTAGAATGAAATTAAAATCTTTTTTGAGGGTTAAAGACTCATTTGGTTTGGTGTCTTGCAGGACTTATACTGAGTTCAGTGTTGTATAGCTGTATTGATTCAACTGTGAACCTAGAACTTGCACCCACCTGTGGAGGATATGTACTCTTGCTCTGGAGTGTGTTACTGAATATGTTGAAGCTGTGGTGAAATGCTTCTTCTAATCATATAGTTATTAAAAATTTAAAAAACAATGATTAAAAATACTAATAATTCTTCAAAGCATAAAAATTTGCTTCTTAATACTTAGTAGATGTGAAAAACATTGCCATTGAAATCTACCTGATGACTTTATATCCATGCTCAGATGCCAAGGAGCTAAAAAAGTAACCGACTGTGACTAGTAATGGTCAGATATATAGAGATTAGAAACGCATGTGCAAGCATCTTAATGTCACTTTCATTAAAAATGAATTTTTCTGTATGAAACTATGTATTTTAATAATGAAATGGACATCTTTTTAAAGGTTAAAACCTCATTTAATTTTATGTCTTATAGGGTTTATACTGAATACAATATTGTATAACTGTAATAATTCAACTGTAAACCTAAAAATTTACAGCCAATTTTGAAAGAGATGCATCTTAGCTCTGGAAATTGTTATTGAATATGTCAATGCTGTTGTAATGAAACGCTTCTAAGTATGTGGTTATTAAATAAATAATTTAAAAAATACTGTACAATCGTTCAAACACTTAGAAAAACTCTGCCCATTTCTTATAATTCGAAATTTACATTTTCCTTATGATTCATTAATTCTACTCCAATTACCAAGAAAAATGAAAATATACTTTTACAAAATGATTTTAAAAGAATGTTTAAGAATTTTAAATATTCTTAACATCTTTATAGATATAAACCAATAACTCAGGACCACACAAATGCTCATGGACTGGAGAATAGATGGACTGTGGTATGTTCACCCAATACGGTAAATGCATGCAGTAAAATGAGACATTCTGCCAAGAGAACTGTGTCATATGTCTCACAGACTTGATGTTGATAGCACAAAGCAAAACACAAAAGAGTAGAAATTGAAAATGGCAAGAATAATACATTGTGGTGCTGGAGAGATGCCTCAGTGGTTAAAAGCACTGGCTGCTCTCGCAAAGGACTCAAGTTCAGTTCCCAGCACCTACATGGTGGCTAACAACGATCTGTAACTTCAATTCCAGGGGATCTGACACCCTCTTCTGACCTCTGTGGGGTCTGCATGACATGGGTGCACTTACATACATGCAGGCAATACCCTCATACACATAAAATAAAAATAAAAATAATAAATATTTTTTTAATTCATGGTGATGGAAACCATCTCAACTGGAAGTAATGTATTGATCATTGTTGGTTGACTCCTATGCATTTTGCCTTGTCAATGACATATTAGTAATAAGTATAAACCAAAACCTCGATACAAATGGGGTTCACTTAAACTATAGGGACTTATGCAAGAATGTCAGTATACTGGAATCTCCAGCTGCTAACATCTCCAGACAGGACCCACTCAGGTAGGAGTAGATCCTTCCAAATGCAGAAGGAAAATGAGTCTGCCATAGCAAGCCAGTGAGACTTCAGTGTGGGCCAAAGAAAATCCTTAATGAAATGTTGAGAATGAAATCAGTGAAATGAATAGCTGGAACTCATTCTCCTCTACCCTCTTATAATCACCAGGGCTCTCCATTGCTTGAAACATTGGAAAGGCAGAGGGCACAGGTGCTCTGTTGACACCATCTTTATAGGTCAACCTCCTAGAGGAGCGGGATCTTAATGGGGAAACAGCATATCTAGCATACACTTTTATTTCAATGCTTAGATCAGACTCATGGCCTTGTACATGCTAGCCAGCCACTCTATCACTGAGTCACACCCTAGCACCATGTCTTTTTGTGCATCACTCTCAAAGGCACTATTTAATTATAATAATGGTGGCTCAGCTAAAGATTCTCCACACTATGAGTTGAGGATATAGAAAAGGAAGTGAGTATAATGACTGAATGTTATTTATACTTCCTGGGTGAAAATGAGGATATGATAGCATGAAGAACAGGACAATCGTGGTAGACTCAATGGAACATAGGGTCTAGAAGGACTGCTGGAGTTAAGGTATTAGAAAAGGTGCCTTGGCAGCGAGATTGCAGAGAGCTTTCAGTTACTCATAGTGAAATGTCAAAGGCATATCCAGGGGAATAAGCAGCTAAGGAGACATGGAACACAAAATGGTTGAAAGAGATGAACTCAAGGAAAAAAAAAAAATATATATATATATATAAAACTTATGGAAGGCCTGGGGAGGTAGCTTAGTGATAGCATGTTTGCCTAGCATATGAGAGATCCGAGATTCAATCCCTTGTACTGTACTGCAAAACAGCAATGACATAAAACAACTTATAAGCTAGCTCAGTTGGTAAAGTACATACCATATAAGCATGATAACTAGAGTTTTGGCCCCCAACACCCATATAAAAAACCAAGAGTGTTTGAGGCATGCTTGTAATTCTAGCACCTGGAGGGGTGAGGCAGAGAGATGTGGATCCCTGGGACTCACCGCCAGTCAGTCTAGCCAGATTGGTGAGCCCCAATTCTCCGTGAGACATTCTATCTAACAAAAAATCAAGGTGGACATGACCTGAGGATGCCACCCAAGGTTGACATCTGGACTCTACATTTAAGCACACACATATGCACATTCATACCCAAGAACAGAGCACACACACACACACACACACACACACACACACACACGAAACAAAACAAAAAACAAAAAACAAAAAAAAAAAAAGAGAATTATGACTTGATGGAATGGATGATATGGATTGTAGAGAACTGAATTCTGTCGTCTGCAAAGCAACGGGGAACAAGGGGAGAGAGAGCCTCAGGCTACCTGCACAGAGAAGTGGGTGGTACAGTCTGTTAACTTGATGCCTTTGTCTCTCTCAACCTCCAGAGTCAGTCATTGAGTCCTGTTATCCATTCCTTTTCTTAATATTGGGTCCACTTTAGCACCGACAGGATTTTTTTTAAAAAACATCATGTCTCCCGGGGTCGGAGAGATGGCTCAGTGGTTAAGAATACTGGCTGGTCTTGCAGAAGACTCAGGTTCGAATCCCAGCACCCACATGGCAGGTAACAAATGTCCGTAACTCCAGTTCCAGGGGATCTGACAGCCTCTTCTATCCTCTGCAGGCATTGCACAACACAGGTGCACTTACCTGCATGCCATTGATACACACATACACATAAAATAAAGATAATAATAAATAAAATATTTTAAAAAATCATGTCTCCTGCCTCAGCACATTAGTTTTCCAACTGGTCTCACAGTAGCTACTTGGCCAGTCTATTTTCTTCATTGCCACTACTGAACCTTCCTCAGTAAATTGATCGTGTCTCTTAAGCCCACTTAAACTCTCCTAAGCCACCACTTAAAAATTTCCACAGCCTTGAAAGGATCCAGATGATATAGCCTCAGGTCTATGGCTTCAGTTTCATTCAGCATCAATTCCCACCCTCACATCACGATTCTCTGGGCCCAGAGCTTTCTCATGCTTCAGGGTGTGCTGCGTGCTGTGTGCTTTGCCTGGAATGTCCTGTCCTCTGCTACCTTTCTTCCTCTAATTTAATTCAAATTCATAGTCATCAATTAAAGCCCAGTTCAAATATCACCACCCTAAAGAAGTCATGTCCAATACTTCATTCATGGAAGAGTTTAGTATAAGTGTCTGACTCAAAAGACTGTCTCAGATGGGATGGATTTAACTTTATGTTGATGTCTCCTCTTATGCTTAGTAGATTGGTATGCCAGAAAAAAACAATGGGCTTAAAGAAGTCAGAAGATGGCTTAATGCTGTGGTTTCAGCATAAGGGTCTAGTGGAGGAGAGCTGGATATTGTTCTGGAAGCTCCCTTAGACGCATCATTTATAGCCCAGTGCTTCTAGTGTGGCTTTGAAGCACAAGGATTGACTTTGATCTGCATGCTTCTGTTCAGTGTGAAACATGCTCCACTCCATCTAAACCAATGGATACTGCAGTACAGAAAGAGCCCAAGTAGCTGAATAGAACATTAGTGGTGACACCACATGGTAGCTAAAAGTGTTAAGAACAGTGCACGGGGCTGGAGAGATGGCTCAGTGGTTAAGAGCATTGACTGCTTTTGTAGAGGACCTGGGTTCAATTCCCAGCACCCACATGGCAGCTACTAACTGTCCTTAACTCCAGTTCCAGGGGAATCTGAAGCCTTCTTCTGACCTCTGCTGCATTGCACGACACTGGTACACTCACATACATGCAGGCAATACACTCATACACATAAAATAAAAATAAAAAATAAAATATTTAAAAAAAGAACAGTGCACTTGTTTTAGTCATCTCATTGTAGTTAAAACCACTTGGGGGTGTGTGTCTGGGGATGTAGTTGAGTGGTAGTATGCCTGCCTAACCTGTGCAAGGCCCTGGGTTTACTCCCCAGCAGTGGAAAAAAAAAAAACTACCTAAGGACTTTTGCCAAGATACCAACACTGGTTAGGTTTTTCGAAGCTGTGTTTAAAAATTACCAACATGTAAAATTGCGGTATGTGATTATAGTATGTAAATGACACAGTAACAAATAAAAAAATTAGAAAATGTGGGAGGCAGAGGCAGGCAGATCTCTGTCTACATAGTGAATTCCAGGCCAGCTGGGGCTCCAGGGAGATCCTGTCTCAAAAAAGACCAAAAAAAAAAAATTCAGAAAATGATATCAGTGTATGACCTCTCATTTTAGCCAATTATAATAATACTTTTTGGATGGGACTTTGACATTGATAGATATTAAAAATGGTGGAGGCAATATCTAAGGAAGGTATATATGCATTTATCTTTTGGATTAACGTTTTCCAGAGGAAAAGAACCAAGAGGATGTGCGTATATTTATGAAGGAGTTTGTTAGATTGGCTAGTGCAGAAACTGAATAGTCCCATAACGACCATCTACAGACTGGAGAGCCAGGGAAACCAGTAGCTGATCAGTCCATGAAGCTGGAAGCCTCAGATGAGAGGGATTCAATGTTGCAGCTCCAGTCTGAGGCTGAAGGTCTAGAAGCCTGCTGGAGAGATGCTGGTGCAAGTTCAGGCCAAAAGCTGAAGAGATGGAAGTATGATGCCCACAAGTGGCAGCAGCAGCAAAATCAAAAACAAGCACCTGCTCAAGGAGAGGTAAAGCAGTTTTATGGACATGTTTCTCCCTTCTGATTGGTGTTCCATATGGATTCCCCAGATCTATCTATCTACCTGTCTCTCTCTCCCTCTCTCTCTCTCTCTCTCTCCTCAATCATCTATTTTTAAAAAATATTTTATTTATTATTTTAATTTTATGTGTATGAATGTATCGCCTGTGTGTAAGTTCACCCGTGTCGTGCAATGCCTGCGGAGGACAGAAGAGGCTGTTGGATCCCCTGGAACTGGAGCTAGGACAGTTGTTAGCTGTTATGTGGGTGCTGGGATTCTAACCTGGGTCTTTTGCAAGAACAGTCAGTGTTCTTAACCACCGAGCCATCTCTCCAGCCCCTCAGTCATCTATTTATAATCTATCTATCAATAATATATATCCACCTATGTATCTATCATTATACAGGTTATACTATTAAATGAAGAAAATGTACAAATATAACTATAGTATTGTATCCTTAGGAAAGAAATGAGATATAAGAAAATGTACATTCATCCATTTGAGCAAAGAGAACAATGGGGGGATTAAATTATGAGTTGATGTGATTGGTACCTACAGAAATGGAGGGAATAAGGAGGAAAGAATAGGGACCTTAGAACAGCTTAGGAAGACTGAGTAGGGACACCTCTAAGAACTCCTCCTTCTATCTTTCTGGTATTTATAATGAAGAAGTGTTGAACATTAAAAATAGTATTAGCTGGGATATAGGAGAAACCCAAATAAAATGCAAGCAGTAACCAATGATCTAACAGTGGTAGGAGAAACGACTGCCTCAATCATAACAAATGGGATTAAGAAAGAAAAGAATGAACCTAAACAACAGTGAAACAGTATTTAAAAATTTTTTTCTGTGTATGAGTGTTTTGCCTGCATATATGTAAGTGTACCCATATGTGTAATGCCCACAGAAGCCAGAAGAGAACATAGAATCCTCTGGAACTGGTTACAGACGGTTGTTAGCTTCCATGTAGGTGCTGGGAACTGAACCCAAGTCCTCTGCAAGAGCAGAAAGTGCTCCTAACCACTAAAGAACTGCCTGTAACAATTTTTTGAGCAAATGCATTTTTTCATAGTGGTGTTTTAAGAGTCCTGACAACTGCTTCATATGTGTCCTAAGACCGAGCAAAAGAGTAAGTTTCAGATAAGAAAGTCAGGTTCCCACTATCAGAGAACAGCTTCTTCTCCTTCAGGCTCCATATATAGTCCACCTTCATGAGCATGTTTAGGCTTTAAAGGCTAACTAGGATTCAAAGTCCAGTTCCTTTACTTGCAGCCTACACCCTGAACTGGCATTTCCTCCTGTCCAGGCTTGTCTTCCTCTAGAGTGTAGATGTTACAAATGGGTACTTGGAAGCTCTTTTGCCTTATTGAAGTAGATGTCAGGGATAGGCAGGGGGAAGTTCTCTTACCTCTGGTACCTCTGAATTCTAGAAGCTTGGGTTTCCAAATCCAGAGGCTTGTGATTCTAAACTTTGAGAACAAGAGGCCTGTGGCTCCAAGCTTTCTAAGCTATAGGCTTCTTGACAAGCATCTTATTTATTTATTCAATTATCTGTTACTTTCAGTAAAAACTCATGTATATTTATCTTATTTGAGTTGTTATCCAAAATTGTTATCATTTAGTTGTCCTTACTTTCCCAAGTTTGGCCATGGAGAGTTCCTTTAGGTTGACTCCTAGTCCTTTCAATGGCATATTGCTCTGGTCTTAGGGTACTGATGCCAGTAGCCAAATTTATAGTTTCCAAACTTTGGGTGTCAGGACCCTTGGTGTTTGAACCCTTGGTAGCTGTCCTGAACTTTTGCAGCATCCTGTGGCCTGCTTCCTGCCATCTGTCACTCTTCACATCCTCAGTTTCTTTGCAGTTTCTGCCCTTGGTTGCTCCCTAGAACTCTTCAGTCCTCTCCTTGTTGCCACTGTCAGAGCTGGGAGCTGCAAGTGTCTGGTGTGTGTGTGTGTGTGTGTGTGTGTGTGTGTGTGTGTGTGTGTGTGTGTATGTGAGCTTTCTCTACTTGTAATAAACACCACAAATAGGCAAATGACCACTGGAGAGAGGCCTTTATTAGGGCCTAACTTTGTAACACTTCCACCAGAACAAATCTTACATAAGGACTGATCACAATCCTTAAAGACCAATCAAAAGCTTCCCATAGGCACAACTACTTCTAACCACATTCATGTTGCTGAGTCACTGGGGCTAGTGCTTTTCCTTCTCCTGACCTAATTGGGGAGCACCATAGGGTCTGGAAGGGCCAGGGCCAGGGCACTCTGGAGCAGGTGCAGGAAAGGCCTCCTGGGGGTCACTAGGGCTTGGTGCGGTCTGGAGGGGTTGGGCTGGAGTAAGGCTTCCTAGCACAGAGGTCTGTGGCTTGGGCAATAGCAGTAATTGCAATGATCCTACAGGTGGAGTTGAGTTTCCTTATGGCATGAAGAAGTGTTCAAAGCAGGGAGGGCTGCCAGAGAGGGCTGCATTGTTGATCTATCAGATAGATCACTGAATTTTAGGCCCATAGCTCTCAGTTTATATTTAAAATTTTGTTTTGTTGTTGTGATTGTTAGTGAGGTGAATGCTTATTTCTGCATGTCTTTTTTTCTTTTAAGGAAGTCTTCAGTACTCAAAAGCATTCATAAACAATACAAGTAAAAATTAATTTCCTTTCAGCTGGCTTAGAGGTTATGCAAATCTTTTCCAACCTCCGAGTCCTCCTCAGCCACCGACCTAGTTTGGAAACCTACACAGTAGGTTTATTGTTTGGTAACTCTAGGATATTTTGTTAGCTTGCATTTTGCATTTACCTAAATTAGAAGAAATGGAAAATATCATATTAGACTTAAGGCCTGTTACAAAACTTTTACCTAGTACTTACATTGCAAGCACCTCTTGGTGATAACCACCAGGACAGACTTCCACACGTTTCCTGACCCTGAGTTGTGCTTGGTGAGAGGAAGGATTTGAGTCTAGGGCTGGAGATCAGCATATCCTATTTGAGGGAGGTGCGAAAGAAAAGAGGCCATGTAATAACGGGGTGCTGTTCAGGATTTTCAAGCCACAGAGATAGCGACTGCAGGAGAGGTGGTTGGGGCAGAGCATGTGAATAGAGTAACCCAGCCGTGATCTGAGACAGCATACAGTCAGAATCCTAAATTAATTCTCTATCTATCCTCTTTAGCAAGAATGGTGATAAGAGTTGGCTACTTTCCAAGTTTCTTAAAGATCAGATCCCAAACAAAACATGGGCATGTTCAGAAGGAATTTTTTTTTTCTGATATTTACAAGGCCATGCTCCCGCAACCCTTATTCTCAAGTTGGCGACAGCCTTATTCAGATTCCAGTGAGAACGTGAGGATTGTGCTGATACCACAAGGGCTCTGCCAGGGAGTTGCAGCAGTCTGACTATAGGTAGTAGCCAGCTGGCCCTCGGTGGGAGCATCCTGCCCTCTGCTGGATCTGGTTAGAAAAATGAACCCGCATTGCCTGCTAAAGAATTACTTACGGCTGGAAGCATTTAGTTTTATCTGAAAATAAATATTTGTGTGTATGCTGATGAAGTTAAATTAACCAAGGAATGCATTCCTTACACGATGCCTTGATTCTCAGAGGATTTTAAAGTATCCAAGACAAAATTCTCTGTGCATCCTATACATTCCTCTTGCATGATAAATATTCTGTGCCTTCATTTTCAAAGAGGTATCGTTTATCAAAACTGCATCTCCAATAGTTTAAGTAGCCGCATAGTGTTAGGATGTGATATAAGGAATCCAGGGAGAGCCTTTAGATTGTCTGGGTTGGTATATTTATTCTCCAAGATGCTAAAGCTCTCTGAGGCTCAGTCTGTGTATAAAAGAGGTGGAACTGCCTTAAAAGGCTCCTATGAGGGCCAGATGAAGCTTCATAGTATTTTCCCATGCTCATTTTAAGTGTGGAGTTTTAAGCACACATGCCATGCGCACAAGGGTACAAAGCGCTCTATGTCAGCGACATTGTGGAATTATTGACGTCCTGAAATTTAGTTTGGGTAAAACAGAAAAATCATGTACTAATGTCCTAAATCTAGAGAATAAAACAAATCTTTCTAAACATGTAGAAAGAAGGCAGGATGCCCTAGAAATGTTTTGTAAAAGATTGTGGAGACTGAACTATGTATCAGTGCTATTCATCTTCCACTGTCCGTCATTACGTCCTGTACCATCTATGCAGATGCCTACACTTCTCAATTTCATTAAAACTGGCAGGCATTAATTCTATGAATAATTGTTTACAGCAGCCAACACCTCCCATTGCTGTCCTTCTTTCCCTTTTATTCTGGGTCCTTCTCAATCCTTTGCATCTGCTTTTCTTTTACTTTTAAGAAGTGGTTTCAGCTAGCATTGCCAGTGTTGCGGGCGCATAGCTGTTTCTTGCTCTCTGATATGAACTCCATAGGTATAGTGTCTTTTTCTTCAGCGCTGCTGTTATAACAGCAGTAGACAGCACGTCGTGGCCATTGTTGGTCACTGGGGGTGAAAAGCCGAGTGCCAACGATGCTGTTATCAATATGGTCATTCTTTGATAATAATAATAGATCTGTTTGCAAGTTAATTTATTTAATTGATTTTGTTGTCTTCATTAGCAGCTCTGCTTAATAAAAGGTTTCTTAAAATCCCATCCAAGAATCCAGCCTAAGAGCAAACACAGGTGAAATTGATCATCTCAGCAAGTGCTATATTGATGTGTTCTGGAAAGTTCAAGCTCAACAAAGTTTTAATAGTATTTGCTAAAGACACAAATAAGATATGATCTCAATATATGAAACATTCAGCCTTTATGAAACTGTGTAAATAAGTAAATAAGCAAAAGCCGTTGATAAGGAAATTGGGGAAGAAGTAACCAGAAGATGTCAATTGATCTTTATTCTGAGTTCTTTTTAAAAATATTTTATTTATTATTTTTATTTTATGTGTATGCATGTATTTCTAGCATGTAGATAAGTGCACCCATGTCGTGCAATGCCCACGGAGGACAGAAGACACTGTTGGATCCCCTGGAACTAGAGTTACAGACAGTTGTTAGCTGTCATGTGGGTGCT
>NW_008345687.1:2036169-2040294 GCF_000622305.1 Nannospalax galili | reverse complement strand
TTTGAGACAAAGTCTCCCTGTAGCCCCAGCTGTCCTGGAACTCACTATGTAGACCAGGCTGGCCTTGAACTCACAGAGATTCTCCTGCCTCTGCCTCCCAAGTGCTGGGATTAAAGGCGTGCACCACCATGCCTGGCTAATATATGTTTTTTAATTCATGCAGAGTAATCATATGTGTTTTGGGGATACACTATAGCACCCTAATACATCTTTACAATGTATAGTGATCTCATTAAATCATTGACATACTCATCAACTCAGACATGTATTATTTCTGTGTGGTAACATTCAAACTCCTTTCTACTAGCTATTTTGAGTTAACCTGAGTTAACCTACTGTGCAATTAAACACTAGAAGTTGTTCTCCATGTCCAACTGAACCCCTGTACCCATTCACTTTCCTATCTCTACTCCAGGCTCATGCTGTCACCAGGCTCTGGTCACCGCTATTGTTTACTTCTCTGAGATCAGTTTGAGCTTTTATACATAAGTAAGAACATTTGGTATCTGTCTTTTTGCCCCTGTCTTATTTCACTTAATATAATGTCCTCTAGTTCCATCCATGTTGTTGTGAATGACAAAGACTTGTTATTTTCTTTATTGCTGAATAACATTTCATTGTATGGACACACATTTTCTTTATTCATTCATATGTTGATGGTTACCTAGGCTGATTCTTGGCTCTTCAACATGCTGATTTCATTTCCTTATTTCCTTTGGCTATATACCTAGTAGAGGGATTATTGGGTCATGTGATAGTTCTATTTCTGCTTTTTGGAGGAAGTTCCGTAGTGTTTTCTATGATAGCTGTACAAATTTACATTCCCACCAATGGTATATGAGAGTTCGCCTTTCTCCTCTTTCTGACCAGCACTTGTTTTTAAAATCTTTTTGGTATGTTAACTGAAACTGAAAAGTAAACTTTTCCATGGCAACAAAGTGGGAGAGAGAGAGAGAGAGAGAGAGAGAGAGAGAGAGAGACCTAGCTGAGAAAAGACAGACTCCAGGGAAGAGGGCCCCAGAAACGCGTGCTGTGGTATTATGAGGATTCATGCTATGATGAGAGTCATAGGAAGGTGGTGTTGAAGTTGGAAAGGTGGTTTGAGGCCCAGTGAAGATGTTATTTAACTGCTGAGATATGAAACTTGAATTTCCTTAGGAGTGTGTGTGTGTGTGTGTGTGTGTGTGTGTGTGTGTGTGTGTTGAATGGCAGTTCAATATTTTACTTCCATAGTATTTTATCCAGTCAGACAAATGTTTATTGGGGAGAAAAGGTCAATTGTAAGTGCTATTATACTTTCCTTTGACTTTTAAAATATGTGTAAGTTTTGACACAGACCTAGAGCAGCCTCTGTGTTTGCTTCAAACTGGGCTGGGTTGGTGACTCTGTGAACAGAACGGAATCCTTAGAAGACAACAGGTTGAATTCCTTTTGACTCAATAGAAAGTCATATATTTTAAAGCAGCAACTATCAGCAGCTTTTGTCCTGTTAATCTCACATACATACACTATATGTTATGGCCTGAGGAGGATTTAGAAATGGCCTCAATCATTTTCTATATCTAACTTGCCATTTTGTAACAAACAATAGTTGGAAAAGACCTAAGGACAAAGGCCCTCTGCTTCACCAGACAAGTTGGCTCATCTGGCTCATCATAAATGCAGATTATTTCTATAAACTGCTCAACATGATAACACTGACCTTAATTCTTGTCTCTTGTAGCAATTCCAGAAGCATTGAAAGCAACAAAGATTATCCACACTGCAACTTTGTTTATGACTTCTTAAAAGAAAGCACTTTGAATGTATATTTTTCAATTCTTATAGTTGTAATGAGATTTATAGGTAAATTTAAGTTTTTTATTTGTGTGTTTGTTTAGCACTCAGCACATGAGGAACATTCTGAAGAACAGAGCACACTGCATCAGAAAATTTGTCAAAAATAAAATGAAGGAAGTATAATAAGTAGTTGTAGTCTGTTACTTAGAAACCCAAGTAGGGAAGCCAAAGAGACTGGAGGAACATGCACGCCCCACAGGAGTCCCTTCACTTCTTGGGCCCTGTACATGGTAGGTGCTCAGTAAATATTGAGAAATAAGGAAACAACAGCGTAGCTTTGCTAACCACTTTGCTCCTTATCTTCAGGGTGTATTCAAGTAACAATTGCTCCATGACTACTTGGCCTCATGAGTTAATGTTTACAAAGTGCTTTGAACTTCTTGGAAAAAAAAAAAGAATGTTTTTGTTGGCACATATTTGCCAAGGCACACGAATTCCTCCACCTCCTCATTTACAGCTGCCAGCACTGTGCCCTCCCTTCAAGAAAAGCTCGACTCTCCTACAGCTCAGCCTTTCCTGCCTCCTTTAGCCAGCTTCGGCACGGCAGCACAGGTAGGGACAGAGCAAAACTCAGAAAGATATTTTTAAGGCTTCTCAGGAAAGTCTTCAGAAGTAACTCTTGGGTCTGTATTAATGCATCCTAGGGCGATTGGTGTGAAGAGGGGTATAGGAGCTGGGTCATCCATGGGAGAAGCCTTGGGACAAACACTTCCATGAGGCAGCATCAAGCTGGATCCTGAGAGAGACAAGTTGTCACTGAGGAAGTCTGTGCCAAAACTGTTACTTTCTCAGGTTTAAGTGGGTTATACACATACTTTGATTATATGGTTTATAATTCTATTTTAAAAAAAAGCAACTCACAAGACAGATTTCTTTTTTATGGGCAAAATTCATCTATTGTAATTTCTTTCCTTGTAGTTTTCTCTTCATATTTCATGATTGCAAATGACTGTTTTAGGCCACATATGGTTGGCCAAAGCTGCAATGATTTCCAATACATTTGTTACTATCTAAATAGAATTGTCTTCAGGTTTAGAAACTTGATAATTAAGCAGGTGGAATGTGATTTGGAGAACAGAAGTTATGTTTTCTATGGCAAATGGATGCCCTTTATGAGTATATTCACACAAGAGAGGTTTCTATTTTGGCGGATACAGCATATTAGCTTTCAACTAATCATACACAAAATTCAAAGTAATACAGGCTGAAAATAAATGGAATGATGCTACTTTAAAGAGCTTGCCTTAAAGGCAGCAACAACTCCTATTTTCTGCAACTTTGAAGTAACTTGTTTTCTAAAGCAGACCGTGAGGTTTTCTGTGTGGGTGGAAATTTTCCATAATACATATTTATACTATAGCTGCTGGCCATGTGGCATACTTGCTCTCTAAATTGTTTCTAGGGACTGGAAATGAATGTCATGTGGGCAAAAACCAACATGGTATTCCGTTAAAGAAACAGACCACAAAAACAATGCCTGTTCTGCTTCAAAGAAAATATTCAGGTAAATGTGACTTTAACTGTATGCAATGAACTTAACTAAGACTTAGGATTTAAAACAAAAATTGTAGAAGGAAACCCCCTTCTAACTGGAATGCATTCATTATATACCTGAAAACAAAAGCAAATGGGGTAAAATTTGTAGTTAGATGATAACAACTAGCATTTGGAACTCTTAAGTGCTTACTGTCCACGTAGAAGCCATATGGAAACCATCTACTTTGGAGTGGCTCCAGATAAAAATGGTTTCTTCTCCCATTGATTCATTAGAAAATGAATTTCCCATGACAGTATTGAGAACTTACACATGAAGCATTGAATTTTTTGTGGGTCCCCCCCATTTGTGACTATTTGCCCCTATTTGAAATAAATAGGAGCCTGTTTCAGGAAAGATGAGACAGGCAGAATAAGTTAGGGCCAGACTGTTTCCTTTTTTATTTGTGTCCTGTGGCATTGCGGGGCCAAGAATTCCTATGAGCACAGTAGATAGGCCTGCATTTGCTCTAGAAGGCTCTTTCACTCAGCTGTGCGAGCTACAGTCCTATGGTACATCTGAGTTGGAAAAGTGAGGGTTGATTCTCATCATGTGTCATGCTCTTTGATTTCAGGGGGGAGGCAGAGTGGACAAATTTTATGAAGTGCCGTATATTAAGATAAATGAATTATTGCTGGGAGTTTTTTATTCATGTGTTTAATGAGTGAGCTGACTAACTCTTTGGAGTTGTCTTTTCTAAATATTTTGGACTTCTACTTGTTGCTACTATAACTGTTTATACATATTTGGAT